>NC_056734.1:442942858-442950358 GCF_019279795.1 Protopterus annectens | reverse complement strand
CATGTCCATTAGTTCTGGGTTGGACATGGCCTTGTATGTCAGGCAGAGATCACCTCTGAGTAGGCAGTATGCAACCAAGTACAGCTGGAGTTTCTTCAGTCGAGTTGCATAGGGCATCTGTTTGATGCCAGTGATCCTCTTGGTGAGGTACTTCTGTAGTCTTTCCAGCTGTTGCAGGTGTCTTGTAAGACACATCCCAAATGGGGCATAGTACTCAATGATGGGTCTGATGAGTGATGATTAGAGGGGCACAGTGACCTCTTTTGATCTTGATGCGAACCTTTTTGTGATAAGGTGGGCCATGTAGAAGGATTTTTATTTTGGCAATGTAATTATCAAAGGAGAGTTTACTATCTACTTGGGTCCTCAGATCCCTTATTACGTCTTCTGTATTTAGGGGACTACCACTTATGTGGTAGTTTGTGGGTACTTTGTTTTTTCCAAAGGGGATGACTATGCACTTTTTGGCATTTAGCTTGAGGCCATGATTTTGACACCAGGTATCCGTCTCAGTGAGACCCTTTTGGAGGATGTCTGTGTCAGCCGGAGAGTCAGTTATAGCCCCTAGTTTGCAGTCGTCTGTGAACTTGGTCAGCCATAGTCCTCCTGTGCTTGCCTGTACCTCTGAGAAGTATGTGCCCAGCAGGGGGGGTCCTAGGACTGAGCTCTGGGGAACGCCACCTGTAACTGGTTTAGAGTCAGACATAGCTCCCGCAACTCTTACCATTTGGGGTCTGTCCCTGAGCCAGTTGGCAACCCATCTTGTGACGTAGGGGTTTATGTTCAGGCTGGTGAGCTTGTCTATAATACCAGAATGGGGAATGGTGTCAAAGGCCTTTGTGAGGTCTAGGTAGGCTGTGTGTACCACCTTTCCCTCATCTATAGCGTTGGTAACTGTCTCAAAGAAGTCCACCAGGTTTAGGAGGCATGATCTGCCCTTAACAAAGCTGAACTGGGTAGGGTCCAGTGTTTGGAGGTTCCCAGTGTCTCTGTTAATGAGTTCCATGATGATGTGCTCCATAGCCTTGCAGAACAAGCTAGTCAGGCTTATAGGAAGATAGTCCCTGGGGTCTGAAGTGGCTCCACCTTTGTGGAGTGGAATAACCGTTGCTGTGCGCCACTCTGTGGGTGTGTAACCTGTGGAGAGGCTGCGTTTTAACAGTGTGTTTAGGTGAGGGGTTAGTTCATCTTTGAGCTTGTGTAGGACACAATCTGAGACACCGTCCAGTCCCATTGATGTTGTGTTTATTGCTTTGGAGAGGGCTGTTTTAACCTGAGTGTCTGTGATTTCAGGAGCTCTGCATTCTTCTGGTATGGTTATGGGCCCTTTTGGGGGTGAGAGGGGGTGAAGTTTGCTCTGAACCTGTCAGACAGGATGTTGGCAATATCGGTCGGTTCAGTGTATTTTGTACCATTCTGCACTAACTCCGAGCAGATCTGACCATTGCCACTTAGATTCTTGACATAGCTAAAGAATGCCTTGTGGTTATCTTTGGAGTCCTTGCCAATTTTTCTTTCAAAACTCACCTTGGATGATTTTATGAGGGATCGTAGTTTCTTCTTTTCCTTCTTGGGATTTTAATATTTTCTGTACATGTTTCCTCCTTCTATTGTATAGCTTGTTTGTGGCAGGAGTCCACCAGACTGGTTTCCTTTTCTTGGAGGAGTGAGTCTTGGTTTTGCTTGGGATAGCACAATCCATGCATTCTTGTAGGTGCCTGTAGAATACATTAGTAAAGGATTCTGCAGCTTAGACAATGTTATCCTTTAGCATGGGGGCTTTGAAACTTTCCACCTCAGTCTTAAGTAATGTGAAGTTTGCTTTTGAAAAGTTTTTCATGGTGGTTTCCTTGTCCAGGGTTAGGGGTGGAATGTGGATATCCAAAGTGATTTGTTTATGGTCCGATCTAACCAGTGAAGGGTTGACCTCTGGTGTAGAGCACCAGTCGCCCATGTTGGTGATGACCAGGTCCAATATGTTGTCACCTCTGGTGGGAGTGTTGACCAGTTGATCCAGGGTGTTTGAGTTTATAAATTCTAGGAAATGTTGGGCAAGGGAGTTAGTACTTGAGTAGTTCTCCCAATTAATGTTTGGGTAATTGAAATCACCCAATATTAGGGTGTTTGGCAGGACCTTTATATTTATCAGTGTTTCCAGAAATGCCGAATGGGGGTCCTGGGACATGGTGGGTGATCTGTAGCAAGCTACAATTTGAATTGCAGTTTTGCCCGTTGTTAGTTGCACGTGGATGATCTCTGAAGCATTGTGCTGTGCCGCTAACCTGGAGGTTTGGGTATACTTGATGAATGTGGATACGCCCCTGCCTTTTGTATTTCGGTCCGGGTTCTGTGGCCGAAATGTGTGGTATGAGCTGTAGCCTGGTAGTGCTGGCGTGCTCTCTGGATCCTTAAACCAGGTTTCTGTTACTGCACATATATTGATTTTCTCTATACTGAGGAGTGCCTCGAGTGCATGCATTTTGAAGTTTAGTACTTCTGGCATTGAGTAGCATTACCCTCAGTTTTTTGTTACTTGTGCTATTTATGATGGTGGGTTTGTCTTTTGAGCCTTGCCTAAAAAAGGCACTATTGGGGTGGCAAGAGCCTTGGCCAGTATTTGAAAGCCTAAGGGTGACAGGTGCAAGCTGTCTCTAGTGAAGCAGCGTGGCTTGTCGAGCATCTCATCCCAGCTGGACAGACACTGGAATCCCTTTGAATGACACCAGAAACTTAGCCAATTGTTGAAATTGTTAATTTTTTTTTTTATACTGTGGTAACATTCTTGGTGAGGGCAGGATGCTACTCAGGGTCAGGGTCATACCGGCCTGGGCTACAAGATCAGAGAGCTCTTCCGTGTCTCTTTTCATGTAGTCCAGGGAGGTACGGCTCAGGTAATTCACACCAACATGGACAATGACAGAGTCATATTTGTACTTGTTCTGGAGTGACCTGAGTGCTTATGTTATGTGGCGGATCCTGGCACCCGACAGGCAGCTAGCAGTAACCTTCTCCTTATTCAGCCTAGTGAGTGGGACGTCAGTGTGCCTGACTATAGAGTCACTTATTACTAGTATGTTGGGTATGTTATTTTGCCTTAAGGGCTGTGATTGCATGGCACTCTGGTTTTGTGAAGTATGTGTTTCATGATTTTGAGGGGTTGATGAATGAAGAGAATGAGAGGGAGAGAAGGTTAGATGATGTAGGGATAGTGAATCATGAAGTACAATGGATTAGCAAGGAGGAAGTAAGGATAGCTATGAAGAGAATGAAGAATGGAAAGGCTGTTAGCCCAGATGACATACCTGTGGAAGCATGGAGGTGTTTAGGTGAAATGGCAGTGGAGTTTTTTAACCAGATTGTTTAATGAAATCTTAGAAAGTGAGAGGATGCCTGAGGAATGGAGAAAAAGTGTTTTGGTACTGATTTTTAAGAATAAGGGTGATGTGCAGAGCTGTAGTAACTACAGAGGGATTAAATTGATCAGTCACAGCATGAAGTTACGGGAAAGAGTAGTGGAAGCTAGGTTAAGAAGGGACGTGATGATTGGTGAACAGCAGTATGGTTTCATGCCAGGAAAGAGCACTACAGATGCGATGTTTGCTCTGAGAGTGTTGATGGAGAAGTACAGAGAATGTCAGAAGGAGTTGCATTGTGTTTTTGTAGACTTAGAGAAAGCATATGACAGGGTGCCTAGAGAGGAGTTGTGGTATTGTATGAGGAAGTCAGGAGTGTCAGAGAAGTATGTAAGACTGGTACAGGATATGTACGGGGGTAGTGTGACAGTGGTGAGGTCTGCGGTGGGAGTGACGGATGCATTTAAGGTGGAGGTGGGGTTACATCAAGGATCAGCTCTGAGCCCTTTCTTATTTGCAATCGTGATGGACAGGTTGCCAGACGAGATCAGACAGGAGCCCCCATGGACTATGATGTTTGCAGATGACATTGTGATCTGTAGTGAGAGTAGGGAACAGGTGGAGGAGACCCTGGAGAGATGGAGATATGCTTTAGAGAGAAGAGGAATGAAGGTCAGCAGGACTAAGACAGAATATATGTGTGTGAATGAAAGGGAGGATATAGGAATGGTGAGGATGCAAGGAGTAGAGGTGGCGAAGGTGGATGAGTTTAAATACTTGGGGTCAGTAGTTCAGAGTAACGGTGAGTGTGGAAGAGAGGTGAAGAAGAGAGTACAGGCAGGATGGAGTGGGTGGAGAAGAGTGTCAGGAGTGATTTGTGACAGATGAGTACCTGTAAGAATGAAAGGGAAGGTCTACAAGAGGGTAGAGAGACCAGCTATGTTATATGGGTTGGAGACGCTGGCATTGACAAAAAGGCAGGAGTTTGAGCTGGATGTGGCAGAGTTAAAGATGTTAAGATTTGCACTGGGTGTGATGAGGGTGGACAGGATTAGGAATAAGTATATTAGAGGGTCAGCTCCGGTTGGAAGGTTTGGAGACAAAGCCAGAGAGGCAAGATTACGTTGGTTTGGACATGTGCTGAGGAGGGATGCTGAGTATATTGGGGAAAAAGATGCTAAGGATGAAGCTACCAGGTAACAGGAAAAGAGGAAGGCCTAAGATAAGGTTTATGGATGTGTTGAGAGTGGACATGCAGGTGATTGGTGTGACAGAGCAAGATGCAGAAAACAGGAAGAAATGGATACAGGTGATCCACTGCGGCGAGCCCTAACGGGAACAGCCGAAAGAAGATGATGATGTGTTTCATGATTTGTGTTGGGGGGCAGAGGTTGCTTGGATGTCTGCTTTGGAGGTCTCTGTTGCTTTTGCAGATTTTTATTTAGAGCCTCCGAGTATGTTTTTGTGTATTTATGTGTGTTTTTTGCCAGTGCTGGTTTAATGGGTCTATTTGAGGCTGGTGGTGTGATGCAAGTATTTCCCTTCTCCTCTTGACTGTCTGATCCAGCCTTGGATTGAGAGAGCTTAGCCTACAATTTGGCTGTATAATTGCATCTCTCACATGTATTAGTGTTTGGTGGTAGGAGGAGAGGATTGTCTGTGTACATGAGGCAGTTGTAACATTGCCTCAAAATGCCCAGATTCACCAGTTGGACTGGAGAGTATGCCTCAAACTGCCCTTTGAAAATACCTGGATAGGTACAGTGAACTGTTTTACTGAATGGTTGGTAAGGTTGAATAGAGAGCCTTATCCTTCTGTACAGTATAGGAGGGTCTAGTGCTAGGGTTTATAAGTGCTTGCTATGAGTTTTGAGCAAATGCCAGGCTGAGAAATGAATGGCTTGAGTGCTTAAATTGAAAGTTTGTCTAGTACCAAGGCAAAAATTGAAGAGGAGGCTTTGTGGAGCCGGGAATAGTTATACCCTAGCTAACCGGTGCTGCCTGGCGTGCAAAACCGGGCAAATGCGGTATTTATAGCAGGGAAATGAAAGAGATAGAAATTAGCCCAAAATGGCCAATAAACTACTAATTTCTGGGCTGAAACCACTCCTCCAGGGACAGATAGGCTGCTCAAAGCTCCCCTCTCTCACAGGTGAACAGAGAAACTTTCTTCTATTCAAGTAAGGTACGGGCAAACACAGAGATTTGTAACACAGCCCTGAATTCAGCACTTAACCTGAAAACTGGACTATACTAGCTTAGAAACGTAGGAAACACGTATATATATATATATATATATATATATATATATATATATATATAAAACAATAGAAAACAAACAACTGATTTAAACAACTTACCCAATTAACCATAAAAAAAGCTCAAAACTGAGCCCTGCTCCAGCAGTCTTCAATCAAACAAGTTCTAACTGCACACTCCTGCTGCTAGGGTGCAGGGGAGCCTTCTCCAAAAAAAAAAGATGGCCTGAGTCAGTGCTCAAGTTATACAAACAATGCTAGATTCAGCAGGCCTGAATCTGGTCTATGCTGCAACAACAAGGCACACCAACTTCAGAAAGAAACAGTTCAAATAAGCAGGCACAATAAGCCTGAGACCAGAAATTCCCAGCTCAGAAGGGCAGAATCCAGCCTCCCACAAGAGTGCAGACCACACCTTCTTAATGTAAAAAAACTGGCCCAAAGCCCAAGTGCTTAAACCTGAACTAACACACTTTAGAACAGACACTAAGCCTTCAATCAGCAACTCCCAACTCAGAAGGATGTAAGCGTCCTGTCCTGCCACAACAGTGCATACCACAAACCTTCCTAATGTGAAACAACTGGTCTAAAGCCCAAATGCATTTAACCGGCTACTAACAAGCAGTAATAAATGCAGCAGACTAAATGCTATTAAGCACTTTTAAGAACAGGCAGCAAGAGCAAAATAAGTAATAAAGTAGGAAGAAACACAAACACAGTAACCAGATGAATAAAGTGCAAATTTTTTTTTTCTCCCCGTATTAGATTGAGCTAAAGACACTAGACTGGGAGGAGTGTCACAGATCAAATATACAGTAGGGGCGGGCAATTGCAAACCCACCAAGTATAAAAAGAAAATACCAATATAGAGGGCAGAGTGGGGGAAAAATCAGCTCAGAAAAATAACACTTTCAACACAGCTAAAAAAATAATGATTCAGTCTGTAGTTTGTAAAGCCTAAAGAAAATGAAAACCCTCACACTAACAAGATTGAGTGGCCTAGTGGGTTAATAAATGTTGTTGTAGTTGACAGGGTCCTGGGTTTGAGACTTGGCAGTGCTGAATTTTTAGGGTTGGGAGAGTGGCCTAATGGTTAAGGTGTTTGCCTTACAAACACAGGGTGCAGGGTTGGAGTCTCACAAGGGATAATTGGCTAGGCTTAAAATGGCTCACAAGGGCAATTAGCCTAGTACTAATCTATGAACCTATGAACCTCTAAACCGGTTACAAGTGGCATTCCCCAGGGCTCAGTCCTAGGACCCTTCCTGTTTGGCATATACTTTTCAGAGGTACAGGCACCTTGCATTGCATCATGAGCACCTTGCATTCTTAATTAATAATGCACATCGTACCTGTAACTGAAGTATTAACAGGAGGAGGTCTTGTAGAGATTTAACATTACTGCTAGCTTTGAGGATAATGATTGAGTGAGCTGACATTGATGTATTTCCTAAAATAAGAAAAAAAGTTATAGAATCAAGCAGTTAAACTCCTGACTGCAGAAACATAGCTTTTAACAGGATGTGATTTAAGAGGTATACCACAAATTAATTTCAGGAGTGTGAGAATTTTCATTTTGTTTAGGCTTTACAAACTACAGACTAAATCATTATTTCTTTGGTTTTGCATCATGGAGGATTATTATTAAAATTATAGTTTATTGTATAAACATAACATGTTGAAATTCATGATTTTAAAATGAAACTGTATTGCTTTTTTATATCTCTGATACTCAAAAATATAACTCCACAGTACAAATGATATAATGGGGGTTACATGCACTTTTTCATATGTGCATGAGCATGCCAAAGGCGTAAAGGGATAGTATGTAACTGCATTTGAAGTCTGCTGAAAATGTGTAAAACCAAACATAAGCCAAATAAGGTGTT
>NC_056734.1:442897858-442937858 GCF_019279795.1 Protopterus annectens | reverse complement strand
TGAAAAGTAGTCAATGATTTACATATGCATGTGGCTTACTTGATGGGATGAAGAAGTGTACAAGAAAGGGTCCCATGTGTCTAGTATATAGATGGTAATTACTTTGCAAACTAGCTCATTAGCAAATTCATTACAAAGTTTGGGTTGGAAATACATCACCTTAAACAGTGTATTTAGTGCCATTTTTCTGTATATCCTACAAACTATTCCAATAGGTCTGAGAGTTGAAAAAAAGTCACATGTTGTTTTATATGGTGTAGTCTGCAATATTTATTCCTAGTTTTCACGTATTCATCCAATTTTAGCAATACATTTCTTATACACACATGTAGATGTTTGTGTGTGTGTGTGTGTGTGTGTGTGTGTGTGTGTATGTGTAAATGCATTATATAGGGAATATCGTGGGGGGTCCTGGGAGTCTAGTGTGTGGTACACAAAATGTTTTACAATCTCATTTAAGGAAACCAGTCATGACATGAGCTACCTAATTCTATCTTGGAATATGTTGGGGTCTAGGATGTGATGTATGAAATATTTTGTATTGTAGGTTTAGGGAATGTATTTTGTGATTGCTTGGTGAGCCACAATTCATAAAATGAATTCTGTAATTCTACCTTATTCAAAATATTTTAGGTTTTACACAAACCAGACCCCTATCCATCCATCTTCTACAACCCTCCTTTCAATAACCATCTATATTTTAGAGGCAATTCACATTAAGTTCAATGAACTGCTTTAATTGAATAAGGTTCTAGTAAATGGGGTGTTTATATTATGCTGTCGAAAACTCAAACTGTCGACAGCATAATAATCAACACGAAAATGTCAAAACTCCCGAGCATGGAACACACACAAAAAAAAAAAAACACCCAAACACAACACAAATTGCTCTATGCAGGGGGGCAAGCCCCCCTGCACCTCCCACACCCCCGCTACTTAAATATACCAACTCCAAGATCACACTACATTGCAGTAAACGGAAATCTCCCCTTACGGAGATTTCTGTTTACACGTGCGATGACTTTCGCTTTCGACATTTTGGTGCCAACAAAATCAGCTTCGATATTGTCGACCTTTGACAGGGTGAAGTAGACCCTAAATGGGGATTTAGCTTTTCTTTATTTGTGTATTTATTTATTTGTTTTATGAATAACATGTATAATGGGTGCTTTTCTGCTCTCATTCTTTATTTTCATAGTGTAAGCAAATTATATGATGTATTTTAGTGGTGCAATAAAGTCTATGTTAGGATTTGTTAGTTTTAAGTTTAGTTATGCTTTTAGTTGGTTTATTTGAGTTAGACAGAATTGGGTACATTTTGCAAGTAATACCATTTTTTGTTTTGTTTGTGGTAGTGGTAATTTTTCACTTTATTTATTCATTTGCTATTCATTTATTGCATTTTTTTTCTTACATGAATGAACTTCTGTATTTTATATAAGCAGTGTGGGAAGTTATTCTTTTACAATGAAGTGAGTGAGAGAACTTTTTATGTTCTTTTATTTTCTTTCTTTCTTTCTTTCTTTCTTTCTTTCTTTCTTTCTTTCTTTCTGCATAACCAAATGAAGACTTGGGAATTCAGGGTTATTTTAGGTGTGTTAGGGTATTTTGGGGGGAATTCAGGGTTGTTTAAGGTGTGCTAGGATATTTTGGGGTAATGTTTTTCTCAGAATTTTCATATGCGGTGTGTAAACTTTTAGTTTTAGCAAACAGTGTATATACAATGGGTTGGGAGGTTAATAAAAATATGTCAATAAAGTTGACAAAAAAATAAATTACCAATGATGCTCCAAGAGAATAAACAAAACATATCTACGCAATGAATGAGAGAATCCCATACGTATTTTTATCAAGTTTCTTTCCTGGTATCAAAAATTTTATATCTTTAACTCTCTCACTCTGTATATATATATGCATATACACATATATATATATATATATGTGTGTGTGTGTGTGTGTGTGTGTGTGTGTGTGTGTGTGTGTGTGTGTGTGTGTGTATATATATATATATATATATATATATATATATATATTTATGTATATATATATATATATATATATATATATATATATATATTTGTGTGTGCACGGACCTATTTGAAAATGGTGACGTACCAGAATGTCGATGTTCACAACAGTGAGACCACAACATTGAAACTTCAGAAAGCTGAACTCTTGGAAGATCACAAGGTAACTCCAGGAAACTAACCACTGGACCACCAACCACTTTAAATACGAACAAAATCAACTGAAACTTACCATCGTGGGGCGCTTTGCCCCCACACCCCCCCATGTTGGGGGCTGCACCCCCCCACTAACTAAATATAACAACTCCAACATTGCACTACAGTGTAGAACAGGGCAAAGGTCACCATGGTGTCTCAGTGTTTTTTTTTCCTGGAGTTAACGTGCAAAGTTCCAGAAGTTCAGCTTTCTGTAATTTCAATGTTGTGGTCTTGCTGTTGTGAATGTCGATGTACTGGTAAGTCAACACTTTCAAGGGGACCCATGTGTGCAGGTGTGCATATATTTATGTGCAGGTTTACTATTGAAATTCTGAATCCACTTCAGTCAACCATTCAGAATGTCGACCTGAAATGCTGAATTTGGAATTTTGAAACAGTAACCAAGGTGATAATGAATACATTGACATCAGTACTTCGATGTATTCAACATAGCGGGTGGTGACATTAGTCACCTCCTGCTATGCACATTAATGTACCATTACACTCTACAGTCAATGGTACATTAATTCTACTTTTTTGAAGGGGGGCTAAACCCCCATGCACCCCCCACCCCCTGCACATTAAATATAACTCTAAGAACGCATTACAGTGAGGAAATGGGCTAATTCCCTGTTCCTCACTGAACTGTGATCTCCATGCACAATGTCGAACCCAAATACTTGAACTACACTACTCATTCACTGTACTGTAGTCGATACATTTTGGTTCGACATTCTGCCGACTTGAAGACTGCCATTTCACCACATGCCGGTCGACCGATGCAGTTTCCAAGTTTTGAATGTAACTGTACACACACACACATAAATATATATATCTTTAACTTTGCCTTCCTCGCTGCTGCTGCGCGTCTGTGGCTGTGCCCTCCTAGCTGTAATAGCTAATTCTCCTGCCTTTACCCAGTGTCTGTTTGCCTGGGTTGAAATCTTCTACTACTCTACGAGGGCACTTACTGCCTACTACCCTTGGAAAACTCTGGACCTTTCCACTCTTCTTCAAACCCACTACCTCAAGATTTTAAAAGACTAATTCTCCTGCCTTTACCCAGTGTCTGTTTGCCTGGGTTGAAATCTTCTACTACTCTACGAGGGCACTTACTGCCTACTACCCTTGGAAAACTCTGGACCTTTCCACTCTTCTTCAAACCCACTACCTCAAGATTTTAAAAGACTAATTCTCCTGCCTTTACCCAGTGTCTGTTTGCCTGGGTTGAAATCTTCTACTACTCTACGAGGGCACTTACTGCCTACTACCCTTGGAAACCTCTGGACCTTTCCACTCTTCTTCAAACCCACTACCTCAAGATTTTAAAAGACTAATTCTCCTGCCTTTACCCAGTGTCTGTTTGCCTGGGTTGAAATCTTCTACTACTCTACGAGGGCACTTACTGCCTACTACCCTTGGAAAACTCTGGACCTTTCCACTCTTCTTCAAACCCACTACCTCAAGATTTTAAAAGACTAATTCTCCTGCCTTTACCCAGTGTCTGTTTGCCTGGGTTGAAATCTTCTACTACTCTACGAGGGTACTTACTGCCTACTACCCATGGAAAACTCTGGACCTTTCCACTCTTCTTCAAACCCACTACCTCAAGATTTTAAAAGACTAATTCTCCTGCCTTTACCGAGTGTCTGTTTGCCTGGGTTGAAATCTTCTACTACTCTACGAGGGTACTTACTGCCTACTACCCTTGGAAAACTCTGGACCTTTCCACTCTTCTTCAAACCCACTACCTCAAGATTTTAAAAGACTAATTCTCCTGCCTTTACCCAGTGTCTGTTTGCCTGGGTTGAAATCTTCTACTACTCTACGAGGGTACTTACTGCCTACTACCCTTGGAAAACTCTGGACCTTTCCACTCTTCTTCAAACCCACTACCTCAAGATTTTAAAAGACTAATTCTCCTGCCTTTACCCAGTGTCTGTTTGCCTGGGTTGAAATCTTCTACTACTCTACGAGGGTACTTACTGCCTACTACCCTTGGAAAACTCTGGACCTTTCCACTCTTCTTCAAACCCACTACCTCAAGATTTTAAAAGACTAATTCTCCTGCCTTTACCCAGTGTCTGTTTGCCTGGGTTGAAATCTTCTACTACTCTACGAGGGTACTTACTGCCTACTACCCTTGGAAAACTCTGGACCTTTCCACTCTTCTTCAAACCCACTACCTCAAGATTTTAAAAGAGTATGTCTACTTAATTGATTGTAGCCTATGACCATTTTTATCTGGTGAAATTCTGTTTGCTCCCAGCTAAGCTTGCCAGCAGCAGCCCCCCCCCCACCCCCTTACTCTGTTTTACTCTTTCTTTCCCCTACCTTGTGTTTTACTTATCCTGTACTCCCCTCCCAGTAGTATACGCTTTTTCTGCCCCAGAACCTTTGTGACTAATCTCTGTACCTCTGCCCTATGCCCACTAGGTGTCACTCTGTCCACATCTAGACTTACAGTACTGATTTATTCCCCTACCTTATTCTTCCTATCTTCACCCTTCTCTCTCCCATCCCTCACCTCCTTTGTAGTGCCCTGTGACCCTCTCCTCCCTACGCTACCTATCTCAAACCTCCTATCTGCTAGCTTTTTCTGTTACTTTTTCCTTCCTCTCTGGACTCTGTGTATCCCGCTCCGTTCGCCCTGCGGGCTCACTCCGCTCCCCTCCCTACCCCCAATTCCCACCCACCCCCTGGGGTCCTAACCTTATACTTCCCTAGACACACCCCTTCACCCTTACAACCTATCCTACTATTTCCCGCTAAAAGCCAAACCCCTCCCCTCTACATACACTCCTTCCTCCTCCCTCCTTCCTCTATTACTAAACCAAACTCCTCTCTTATTACTAACTTCTCTCCTATTCCTTAATTAACACTCCTCCCTTAAACTTCCACTCTCTTCACCTATACCTCCCCTTTATATTCTCCTTTCACACCCCTACAAAACTCATTCCTTCTTGCCTTATACCAATTATTCCACCTATCCTTCCCTTTTTTCTACTATTACTATATAACTTCCTTACCTCACATATGTCTCCATACTTACCCACCATGTTGATATTCTTAGCATTATTGTCTACCACCCTTTATTCTTCTTACTTTCTTACCTTCTTCGAACACCCACTTAAAAACCATCCAGACTACATATATAAACATACATCTATTATCCACACTTCTCTTACCACTTTCTTAAATTCTACCTCCACCCCCAGATATCACCTTCCCAAATTCCATAGGCACTCTCACCTCACCTATGCCTTACCCTCAAATAAAAAAATTAAACAACTAACCCTTCTTAAAAGCAACTTCTTATCAAGACCTAATACTCCTACCCTACAAGATGGTGACATTCACCCCAACCCTGGCCCTACTTATTCCTCCCCTAAAGTATCTAGGCCAAACTTCAATAACACCCTACTCATAGGACATCTAAATATACGAAGTGTAAATAACAAAGTACCCTACTTACATGCCCTCTTAGACACTCACCACTTTGACATTTTGTGCCTCTCAGAGACTTGGCTAAAGCCAGCCACCAAAGACACTGAGATTATACCCCAAGGCTATAATCTACATAGGCTTGATCGTTCTAAACGTAAAGGTGGTGGAGTGGCAATTCTATTTAAGAATCATCTTAGCATCTCCACCCTCCCAACCTGTCCAACTCAGGATGTTAGAGCAGAAGCCATCATTGCTAAACTTCAATTAAATGCTCAAAAAGCCCTTTACATCATCTGCATGTATATATCACCAGGCAACAATATTCCTATCTTAGAAGACTTTCTCTGTTGGGTTTCCACTAACTACCCACAAGAAACTATTATTCTGGGTGACTTTAATATAGACTGGAATACTATTAATAATGAAAATCCCTCCTATCATATAAACCTACACGGTTTTACTCAATCCATTACCACTACAACAAGGCTTAATAAACCAAGTAAGAAACAGAGTATCTTAGACTGGATACTCATAAACAAAGCCAATGTCTCATATAAAGTAGGAACTATGCCTGATGACCTCAGTGACCACTGCCTTACCTATATCTCTAGAGAAAAGACTGACTATCAAAACCTCCCCATCATTAGAACAATACGCTCTACCAAACACTTTAAAACTGACCTATTTCAAAATGAACTCAAAACATGCAACTGGAACCTCTTGAAATCACTTCCTCTTAATGAAGCAGTATCACTCTTTAACTCGACCTTCCTTTCCATTTTGGATAAACATGCCCCTGAACGTTCTATTAGAATGAAATCTAATATAGACCCATGGCTCTCAAAGGAAACAAAGAAATTAATTCATTCTAAAAATAAAGTTTGAGCCAAATGGAGACACCACAGAATCAGCTCTGATTTTCTTCATTTTTGCCAACTTAGAAACCTCACAAAAAAAGCTATAATCTCTGACAAAAAGAACTACTACTGTGAACTACAACAAAACCATTTAAATAAACCCAAACAATTCTGGTCTTCAATCAACAAACTACTTTCACCTGGAACAGCTAAAACTCCCTCCCCTCTAAACGCTGACCCAGATACCCCTAACCATACTGCAAATGCTTTTAACTCCTTTTTTATAGAAACCATTCAATCTCTTGCTAGACAACTAAACACCAATAACTTCTACCCTCCAAATAAACTTGACTCCTCCCACAACTTCACTCTGCAGCCCATCTCTACCTCTTTCATCTACAAGCTTATTCTCAAACTGAAACCCTGCACTCCCTCTGCTGACAAACTCCCTTCTCTCTTTCTTCAAAAGGCTGCTAAACAGATTGCATACCCTATATCTATACTCATAAATAGGATTATCCAAGAGGGAACCATACCTGATATATGGAAAGTCTCTCATATCATCCCACTACACAAAGGTGGTAACTCTATTGACTACACTAACTTTAGACCCATTGCTCTTCTCTCACCTCTAGCTAAGATAATGGAAAAATGTATTCATCAGCAACTTGTACAGTATCTCTTTACATAACATTATAGCCAACTGCCAACATGGCTTTAGACCACACCATAGCACCTCCACTGCCCTCCTTTCCTTTGTTAATACCATCAACAACTTTCGTAACTCTAACCTTGTCTCCTCTGCTCTATTCATTGACCTCTCTAAAGCTTTTGACATGGTGAACCACTCTTCCCTTATTTACATCCTTGAATCCCTGTCATTTGATAACCTGGCTATAAAATGGTTCAGTTCTTATCTAAGTAACAGACAACAAGCCGTTCTTTGGGACAATCATATCTCTTCCTTATTGCCTGTTTCTATTGGAGTCCCACAGGGCTCCATTCTTGGGCCACTTCTCTTCTCCCTTTACATAAACGATCTTAACACAGTAATCCCTCAAGCTACCTGCATCCAATATGCTGACGACTCCACTATTATTTGTTCAGCATCTACCTCTTCAGAGTTACTCTCTCTAACTCAAACTACCTTCAACACTGTAGAAACTTGGTTTACTAGACGATACCTTCTCCTCAATGCTAAAAAAACTAAACTTCTCCTTTTCACTCCTACCACTCGAACCTCCCCTTTAAACTTCAACATCTTGTCTAATGACACCACTGTCATTGCTCCTGACACGACAACTAAACTGCTAGGAATAACCATTGATAACAATCTCACTTTTGATCAACACATCAATAACATCATTAAAACAGTTAACAAAAAAATAGGTTCTCTTTACCGTATTAAACCATTTCTTACACCTTCCACCAGAGCTACTATCGCCCACTCCCATCTGATATCTACTCTCTTTACACCTCACCTATTTTCAGTAACCTTAAGAAGGCTAACCTAAATAAACTAGCAACTTGTTACAATAGCATTGCGCGCTTTGCCACCAGTAACCCTTTCAGAACACATCACTGTCATAACCTAAAACTCCTAGGCTGGCTAGAGCTTCAAAACTGTCTTATGATCTCACAACTTACTATTGCCCACAAGATACTTTACCAACCAGATAACACCCCAATACTTTCTCGACTTTTAATCCCTTATAACAATCTTACCTCCCTTCGATCTTCTTCTAAACTTATGACCAAATCTGTAAAATCCCATAACTTAGCTGGTGACTCTCTGTTCACTAATACTGTAGGTAGGACATGGAATCTGCTACCCACTGATATCACTCTAACCTCCTCCTTACCACTCTTCAAACAAAAAATCAAGCAGTACTTCCAAAACCACTGGCTTTGTTCCTGCAGGACTCCTGACTAACCTTCTGCACTCCCCCTACTCAACTATAACTTTATTCATTGATTAATACCTATACATACTATTTCTTTTTTCTTGCCCTGTTGCTCTCCTCTTATGCTCTGACTCACTCCTCTTTTTCTCTCCACCTACTTCTCTTCCATCTTCCTACCTCGTCTCCTTACTTGACTACTGTTTCTCTCTCTTTCCCTCTCTTGTATTACTACATTAATTCCTTTACATCTCCTGCTTTACCTCTTTCTCTTTGACAGATTATTGAAAACTAATAGCTAATCTTTAGCTTTTTAATGTTCACTTCTACTGACCTAGTACAATTTTTGCAATTATGCTTCTACTACCTAGTAAAACTTTTGTAAGTGCCCTAGGTTTTTGTTGTTCTTATTACTAAATGTATATTCTTATTGTGCTTAAATTTTTTATTAATATGTCTCTTTGTATTGAATTATGTGTGGAGCTTTTCTCCCCGGGCCTCTACTGAAAATGGACATGTATCCAGCTAGACTAGCCCGGTTAACAAATGTAAAATAAAATAAATAAATAAACAAATAAATAAATATATATATGTGTGTGTGTGTGTGTGTGTGTGTGTGTGTGTGTGTGTGTGTGTGTGTGTGTGTGTGTGTGTGTGTGCGTGTACACACATATATGTATATATATATATATATATATATATATATATATATATATATATATATATATATATATGAATCTACTTCAGTAGATCGATTTACCTTAACACCGAAGTCCAGATAATCAAGATGAAAGTACTGATCAGACCAGAGTACCGAATGGCAAAATATGGGAAGTTCAACACAGGAAAAGAGTCAGTTGGGCAACATGGTGACATTTGCTATCTTTCACACTGTAGTGGGATCTTGGAGTTGGTATATTTAAGTAAGGGTGGGCTTGGGGCAAAGCCCCCCATTTGGACTGGTTGAATTTAGTGTGGTTTGTTTTCATTGTGGTGTTGGACGACTGACTGTTTTCCCGGTGTGAGGTTACAATGTTCTGTACGTTAGTAACCCGGGTCTGTTCGGTGATTTTGTCTCAGTTATCTGGGCTTTGATGCTAAGGTAAGTCGATCTACTGAAGTAGATCCACACACACACACACACACACACACACACACACACACACACACACACACACACACACACACACACACACACACACACATATATATATATATCTATATATATATATATATATATATATATATATATATACACACACACACACACACACACACACACACACACACACATACACACACACGCACATATATACACACACATGCACATATATACACACACACATATACATATACTAAGAAATTAGATACACATACACCCTACACACAAGGCAAATGGATAATAATTTTACTATGACCATCCTTCTATGCTATTTCTTTATTTTTTTTTTTGTCATAGGCATAAATATGTGCTTTGATAGAAATGAGAGTAACTCAAGTTGTTAACATAAATGCCAGTATTAACAGTAACACTTTGATTTTTCAGCCCCTTAGATCATTAAGCTCTTGAACCCAGACCTAGTCAAATTCATTCCCTGAAATGAGGTGCCAACCTGACCATGGTGACAGGCTATAGACTATTGAAGTGAGAGTCAGGTGCTAAAAGAAAGCTGCCAGCTGTTACCCAGCCCTTCAGCCTAAACCCTCCCCATGGCAACTTGTAACCTCTGCAGTCATTTCTACATAGGACATGTGTGCATCTCCCCCACATGTTCAATCCTACCTAGTCTTGTCTCTCTGATTAGTGTGCACCACAGTTATCATTACAGCCGTTAAAGCCACACACTAGATTCCAATACTCCTTGGATGGTCAGCATTGCAACAAACCAGAATGCCTCCTTGCCCCCAAGTTGGACAGGCCCAAACTGATTACTCATTTCCACCCCCACTTTGCTTTGTTTATGCTACTTATCAGGGTTGTTTCCCTGTAAACCACAGTACTAGGTATGTATGCCACTCTTGACTAGCAGGGAGGTAATCTACCAACATACACCTCAATCTGGCTTACTTACCAGCCGATCTGTGCACTCAGCCAAGCAGACCATTACTATTTACTACTTTCTGCAAACAATAATGAAGAGTTGTTATCCCAGCAGTAATAATGACTGGATAACCTTTGGTAATATGTGAAATTTTACAAAAAAAAGATAGAAAAAATACAGCTCATAATAAAAATATATTTCATTCCAAAAGAGTAGACTATCTCAAAGCACTTACTCTTCGTGCTTTATCCATTAAGGAAGGTACAACACTTTAAGCATTCACTCACAGCCTTGGAGGGAAGCAATTCGATGAAAAGATATTCCAGTAAGAGCTTTCAGCTACAATTATCAGAGTGTTTCTGGCAACCACTTCTAGCAACATTTGTACAATTTTTCTGAAGTATCTTTTCCTGTGCGAATACCTAGATACCGGACAGAGTGGCTGTGTGGGGAAAAAGACAATGTGCCTTTATTTATTCAACTTTTTTACACCTGCTAGGTCTTGCCCAAGAGACTGAAGCAAACACTATTTATAAAGGTAAATATAAAAATAGGTGTAACAGTCCAACAGATAAGTAATAGCAAAAAATAGGTACTGGTGCGAAGAACTATTCAAGCAGCCAAATCCAGTTAATGTTCATACAAGTCCATTTATTTATATATAGCAAATAAAACCAGGGATAAGCTCTTTCGCTAAAGTTAGCTTCTTCAGATCCTACAAACACTGAGTTAATTCAGCACATTATATAGTCTACATAGCTCTGCATAATAGAATGATTAAAACAATTAAAACAATTAAAACCAATTGAATCCAATCACATGAACTGGGTTTAAAAACAGTCAGAAATCACATAAATTCTTACAGAATGTATATCAACATTAAATGGCCTGAGACATTTTAATAGTAAGTCATGACTTACTATTAAAATGTGCGCTTATCCCTGTTTTTATTTGCTATATATAAATAAATGGACTTGTATGAACATTAACTGGATTTGGCTGCTTGAATAATAGAAACCTGGGGTTTTTGGTATTATCCTCGTTCTTCGCACCAGTACCTATTTTTTGCTATTACTATTTATAAAGGGTCCAGGCAGACCAAAAAAATAACATTAAATAAATAAAAAAAGATCTTCTAGCTAATAATAGGACAGCCTTTGCAGTAGCATAGCTAAGGTTGAACGAAAGGGGAGGCTGCCCTGGGCAGAAATTTTAATGGGGTGCAAATGGACAATCCCAATTGCTATTTCTTTAGTAACAGTATTAGTGCATACTGGCTTTTAAATACTGGTATTTCATTTGCAGTCAAAGCTGATCACTATAGACCTCCATGTGTGCTCTGACTTTAACAACTGCCTGTCACAGATGTAGCAAGCAGTTTGCTACAGTTTGAAAGAAAAAAGAGAGTGTATTTATTTATTTACTTATTTTTTTAAAGGTAAATCTCAGTGCTGTAATGCTCTGTGAGTGGTCTGATGGCTGAAACAGACTTGAACAAATTTTAAAGCAGATTGTCATCTGAGAATTGTAGCACTCCATCCATGGTATGAACTATAACATCTGCTTGCTACAGATCAGAAAAAGAACATTTTTTTCTTTTTTAACAGATTATCATCTGAGCACTGTATTGTTCTACTCATGGTATGAACGACAGTATCTGTTTGCTACAAATGATGCAAGCAGTTTGCTGCAGTTCAAGAGAAAACAGTTTTTTTTTTCATTGTTTTTATTTTAAGGCAGACATTCAATACATGGTAGGAAGTGTAGCATCTGTTTGCTACAAATGTAGCAAGCAGTTTGCTCCAGTTTAAACTGAGGCACCTAAAATTGCAATTTCCCATATAAAACTACACCTATATCCTCAGCACTTAGTTGCACAAAGAGCAACTAATTTGCACACTGAGGAGCAACCCTCATAAGTTTTGTCTTAGTCTAGACTGTAGTCTGTACTACTGTAGCAACCAAGCAGGCCAGCTGTAAGTCCCTCTTGTACTGTCCACCTGTAGATAATGTAATAAAGATCTGCAACAATGGATATGTACCTTCATACTATCTCTGTAACCAGCTTAGTGGATCTGGGTATCCAGAGGCAATGTAGCAATTCCCTTATTTTAATGTCAACCACCTATTTCTTAAGTAAACTAATACTGTATATAAGAGATGTGGTTACACAATGTCATTGAGGCACTGCTGTCACATATAGACACTTATAATACCAGAAACACACACGGTACACCCACCAAACATAGTACAAACCAGACACATAGACCTAAATATGCTGAAGCTCTTAAATGTAATCTTTCTAAACCACAAAGGCCACCAGCCCTTGCACTCACAGTGAGTATTGTCAGCAGCCTCAAATTCACTCTACCAAAACAACTCCCACCATGTCGCATAAAGCCACATCTCACAGTGTCTCAGCATCGAAGTCCATAAGTCATACCACCACGTAAACCAATATTTTCATCATAGGAGACTCCATTGTGAGACACACAAGTGTCACTCAAGAAGCTGAATAAGGAGAGAGAGTCACAGTCAGTTGCCTGTCAGGGACTAAGCTCCACTGGGTCAAGCACACACTCAGGTCATTAAACCACAAGTACCATGTGGGTGCAAATGACCTGAGGCACACCTCCCTGGAATATATGAAGACAGACATGATGGAGCTCTTGGACTAATTGTCCCAGCCTGGTATGAGCAGCATTCTAACTTCTCCAAGGATAATTCCACAATATGAATGATAAATAATTGACTTTAGAGAGATAAGCAATTCACCACAAGGGCCAAGTGAACAAACTAACTCAGAACAAAACAGAAAATTCATTGTAATCCACAAAAGAACCAACAGACTAAATTAGTGTAAAAAAGTTGAATCTCCGCTTTCGTAAAACACTTCATCAGAATAATGAAAACACAGTTACCATTCAATTTAAATATTAAATATGTAACCAATTAATAACAATCAGCCAATGAATTCACTCAAACCATTAGAGAATGCTACAGCTAAAATATTATTAACCATTTAATTTCCTGCTTTCTAAAAAACACTTAATATTCATGTGTTCATTTAAACCTGGTAAAACATCTGCCCTTAATTTTATCTGCCAACTTACTTCTCTAGTTTCTACTTGATTTTTAAAATTACCCCCTCTTTTATCTAAACTAACCTGTTTGAGGACAGTAAATAAGAACTTGTTAAAATTAGTACACACCTTAGAATGTTTATACAGGGCGTTATTTTCATCCCTTCTCTTTATAGCCCTAAAGTGTTCTTATAGTCTATCCCGTAGGCATCTAGTAGTCATGCCTACAGAAAATGATTCACAAGCTGAACACAGGGCAAGATAAATTACACCAGTGGAACCACATCCATATCTAAACTTAAAATAAATAGTATAATTCAAGTGAGGTAACGTCACAAAAGGACCTTCATAAATGTATTTACAACTGGTGCAACCATTACATTTATAGGTTCCTTTGCTTTTATTGGTAATAATATTATTACTAATGGAAATTTTATTATCATTTTTATCTAAAAGCTGTTTGATACTATAAACCTTAGTACTGACAAATAATGGCATATTTCCTAATGCTTGTCCTACATCTTTATGGCTACTAATGATTCTCCATTTATCTGTGATGTTATTTTTGATACTCAAGGTATCAACGGACATCTCTAAACAACAACGTGGTAGTTCTCTAGAAGTCTTTAAATCTAACTTTGGATTAGCTTGAAAGTCTACTTTTAAAATAGGTGGAAAATGAACATGCCTTTTAGTAAAAACTTCTACAGCTGTTTTGTCCAACAAAGCTGCTGGACAGCCTCTTTCTAAAAATAAGCTAGTAATATATTCAACTTCTTTCATGAATATGTCATCATTGCTAATCATGTGTGACGCTCTAATGTATTGCACCCTTGGGATGTTCCATTTCATATAATCTGGATGATTACTTGACCAGTATTAATAATTATTGGAAAACATGCTTTTCCTAAATATATTGCTATGAAAGCAACCTGTCCTGCAATTCCACTTGTTTAATATCCAGAAAGTTAATCTCATGTCCAAAACATCCCAAAATAAATAACAAAAAATCTGATGTCTTGTTAAGATGTGTTAGAAACATATTGGTGTCAAATTCACCTTTGATGATGAAAAACAAATCATCCACAAATCTATTATAGAATAAAATGGCATTAAAACCAAGCATTTGGGGTAAAAATTCTCATTCCCACCATCCTAGTACAAGGTCAGCAAATGCTGGGGCAACACTTGCCCCCATTGCTACACCATTCTTTTGTCTATAATACTTGTCGTGGAACAAAAAGAAGTTATTACTCAAAACCATATCTAACAATGTGCAAGTAACATTCACTTGATCAACAGTCATATCACTAAATTTACCCAGGTAGTCTCTAACATATTCTGCCCCTTGATTGATTGGAATGGACGTGAATAAGGAGACTATGTCTACAGTAACAAGAGTGAAACATTCATTATTAAAACTTCTTTCTAACTGAAAATTCCTAATATGATCCAAAAAATCCCAAGAGTCGCGACAATATGAAGGCAACCATTGTACAATTGGATTCAAAATAGTGTCTAAATAGATAGACATCCCTTCTGTTATACTACCTGCTGCAGATACTATTGGCCTGAAAGGGGGGTGGTTGGAATTTTTATGAATTTTAGGTATACCAAATAGAATACCAATGCGTGGATGCTTAGTATAGAAGAAATTGTACAAGTTAACATCTATTTGCCTTCCCCCCTTCGCTGAGCTCTGCCTCCACCACTTCACACTTCAAAAACTCCCTCAAATCTCATCTGATGAATACCTGGCTATGTCCATGTATTACTTAAATCTAGGCTTTCCTATCTTTTCCCCCTTTATACCCATGAACAACTACCAAGTTACACACTGTAATGCTCTAAAGTACTAAAACTCTAATAGCTATTCCTCCAGACTGAAAGTACCTCCTAATCCATGCTGTTTGTAACTTCTCTAATTGCTGAAAAGTTTCTTGACTGTCTTTATATTTCAGTGTGAATATCTGTTTGTTTGTTGTATAATGTACCTTGTCAGTTGTACAACTCTGCATAAAAATAGTAACTGTTGTTAACCAATGTGGAGCTTTTCTCCCCGGGCTTCCACTGTAAATGGACCTAGTCCACTTGGAATTTCCCAGTTAACAAAATA
Organism: Protopterus annectens; assembly: GCF_019279795.1. Taxonomy (NCBI): domain Eukaryota; kingdom Metazoa; phylum Chordata; order Ceratodontiformes; family Protopteridae; genus Protopterus; species Protopterus annectens. The sequence continues at coordinate 442,922,187 of NC_056734.1, read as the reverse complement.
AAATAAAATAAATAAAAAAATAACTTTCTTTATTTTACAACATGTCATCCTATGAAGAATATAAATATTTATACCTTGAATGTATACCACATAAAAAAACTTCTTGGTAATCTTTATTGTTACTCAACATTTCTTCCATACTAGAAATGTAATCATTTTTATTCATAATTACCAAACAACCCCTCTTATAGGCTTTCATGAATCTTAAATTATTCATGTCACGTACTTCTTTCAATGCATGACGTTCAGCTCAGTAACGTTCTAATGTCTCTTTCGCAAAACACTTCAAACTGCTTAATTGTAAAATGCAAGGAAGGGTTAAAAGTGAATGGTCTACTTAAGGTCTTGTATATAACAGAGTCTTGAAATATAAGAGCCACATTTAACTTTCTGCTATACATTTTAAGCTGAAAATAGTTTGAGTTAAACAAGATGTATAACTTGGTATAAATCCTAAACCCAACTTCAATATTTTACAATGGCAGTCATTTAGAACAAAATCACTAAGATTAAACATTTTAGTCTCTTCCGTTAATCCATGTATTACTTGACTTTTACCTTGTTCCTGGTGCGACCTCTGTTCTGAGCTTCCAAAGTTGCTTGCTTGCTTGCTCGCCGTAGGTGACTCTAAGTTTTTTGACTGCTCAGAAACTTCGAGACCTGAGACTCAGCCAAAACTACTTGAGGGGAAAAGTTATTGATTGTACTCACAGAATTAACCAATTTTGGAAATTCTGCATCATATTTGTTAGAATTGTTTCTTTTGTTCTGCCTTTGTTGTTTCTGAACCTATGGGTTGTTTCTGCCTTTATTTATTGACGTTGAAGACTTTCTAGGACTTGATTGGTTCATAGGTTCATAGGTTCATACTAGGCTATCTGCCCTAAGGCATTTATAAGCCTAGCCAGAGTGTGTTTGGCTTTCGCCACCCATTTTAAATTAATTTTGCTATGCCCTTTTTCGAGGTTAGTATACTGTGCCTCTGTCTAACAGTGACACAGAAGTGATACCCGGGGTAAATCTACGATCTCCCATCCACTCATCATGATTCCTCTTGAAGAGAGTCAATGAGGGACTCTGCCTAACCTGGACTGGGATTTTATTCCAGAGTGAAGGGAGACTCTGGGTTATGAATCTGTCCCTCCAGCAAGTCCTATTTATTTCAGTGCTGAGGTTCAAGTCTCTCAAGCGTGTAGCTCGATGGGATTTTGATTTTCTGAGGTGCAGCATGTCCATTAATTCTGGGTTGGACATGGCTTTATACGTCAGGCACAGATCGCCTCTGAGCAGGCGGTATGCCACTGAGTAGAGCTGGAGTTTCTTTAACTGGGCAGCATATGGCATCTGTTTGAGCCCTTTGATCCTCTTGGTGAGGTACTTTTGGGGTCTTTCCAGTTGCTGCAGGTGTCTGGTAAGGTACATCCCAAAAGGGGCATTGTACTCAATTATGAGCCTGATGAGGGATGAGTAAAGAGGCACAATGACCTCCCCTGATCTAGATGTGAATCCCTTCATGATTAGGTGGGCTATATAAAATGTTTTTCTAACCACTTTGGTCACGTGGTTGTCAAATGAGAGATTGCTATCAACTTGGGTCCCCAGGTCCCTAATTACTTCTTCTGTACTTAATGGATTACCACCTATGTGGTAATTTGTGGGCACTTTGTTTTTGCCAAAGGGATGACTATACACTTTTGGCATTTAGCTTGAGGCCATGGCTCTGGCACCAGTTGTCTGTTTCTATGAGGCCCTTTTGGAGGATGCTTGTGTCGGCTGGAGAGTCAATTATGGTGCCCAGTTTGCAGTCATCTGTGAACTTGGTCAGCCACAGTCCTTCTGTGTTGGCCTGTACCTCCGAGAAATATATACCGAACAAGAGAAGTCCCAGGACTGAGCCTTGTGGGATGCCACTTGTAACTGGTTTGGAGTCTGACATAGCTCCAGCAATTCTAACCATGTGGGTTCTGTCCTTGAGCCAGTTTGCAACCCATCTAGTGACATAGGGGTTTATATTTAAGCTGGTAAGCTTATCTATAATGCTCGAGTGGGGTATTGTATCGAAGGCTTTTGCAAGGTCCAGGTAGGCTGTGTGGACCACCTTCCCCTCGTCAATGGCCTTGGTGACTGTTTCAAAGAAATCGACCAGGTTTAAGAGGCAGGATCTGCCCTTAACAAAGCCGAACTGGGTAGGATCCAGTGTCTGTATGTCCCCAATATCTTTATTTATGAGGTTCATGATGATCCTTTCCATAGCTTTGCAGTCCAAGCTAGTCAGGCTTATGGGGCGATAGTTTCCAGGATCCATTGAGGCACCACCTTTGTGGAGAGGGACCACTGTTGCTGTATGCCACTCTTTGGGTACATATCCTGTAGTAAGGTTGAGATTGAACAGTAGTTTTATGTTTGGGTTTAGCTCTTCTTGAAGTTCATGTAGGACGCAGCCCGGGACACTGTCTGGTCCCATTGATGCTGTGTTTTTTGCTTTGGAGAGGGCGGCTCTTACCTGAGCATTTGAGATGTCAGGGGGGCAGCACTCTGCTGGGATAGATATTTGCCCTTTTGGTGGGGGGAGGGAGTTTGCGCTGAACCTGTCAGCTAGGATGTTGGCAAAGTCTGTGGGTTCGATGTATTTTTTTGTCATTTTGGACTAATTTTGAGCATATCTGGGAATTCCCACCCAGGTTTCTAACATAACTAAAGAAAGACTTGTGATTATCCTTAGTGTCCTGTGCAATTTTTCTCTCAAAGCTGGCCTTAGACGATTTTATGAGTGCCCATAGGTTTTTACTAATACTGATCAGAGATGCCTTCCCTTTTTGGGATTTTGCTCTATCATATAGTAGCTTCCTCCTTCTATTGTATAGTTTGTTTATGACTGGGGTCCACCATATAGGATGTCTGCCTTTGGAGGTTTGGGTCTTGGTTTTATATGGGATTGCATGATCCATGCATTCCTGAAGGTGTTCATAGAATGCGTTTATAAAGGATTCTGCGGTCTGGGCTGTATTTTCCACAGGCTCGGGGGTTTTGAAGGATTCCACCTCGGTTTTGAGGATTGTGAAATTTGCTTTAGAGAAGGTTTTTCACTGTGGTTTTCTGGGCAGGGGGTGGGGTTGGGATGTGAATATCCAGTGAGATTAGTTTATGGTCTGATCTTACCAATGAGGGATACACTTCTGGTCTGGAGCATAGAGTCCCCATGTTGGTGATGATCAGGTCCAGTATGTTTTCCCCACTTGTGGGAGTGGTAACAAGTTATTCCATAGCATTTGAGTTTATAAATTCTAAGAACCTTTGGGCTAGAGTGTTGAAGCTAAAGTAATGCTCCCGGTCTATGTTTGGGTAGTTGAAGTTGCCCAATATAATGGTGTTTGGAAAGACCTTCATATTTTCCAGTGTTCTCAGGAAGGCCGAGTGGGGTTCCTGGGTTTGGGAGGGTGGTCTGTAGCAGGCTATAAACTGGAAGGCAGTTTTACCCACTGTTAGTTGCACATGGATAGTCTCTGATGCTTTGTGCTGTGCCACCAACCTGGAGGTGTGGGTATCTTTGACAAATATTGATACTCCCCTCCTTTTGTGGTTCGGTCCAAGTTTTGGGGCTGAAAAGCATGGTATGAGGTATAACCTGGTAGTGCTGGGATGCTCTCGGGAGCCTTGAACCAGGTTTCTGTTACTGCACAGATATCAATGTTCTCCATGCTAAGGAGAGTTTTGAGTGCATGCATCTTGAGGTTTAGACTTCTGGCATTGAGTAGCATTACTCTTAGTTTCTTATCCCTTGTGATACCTATGGAGGTGGGTTTGTCTTTTGAGCCTTGCCTAAAAAAGGCACTATAGGGGAAGTAAGAGCCTTTGCCAATATCCAAAAGCCCAGGGGTGACAGGTGCAAGCCGTCCCTAGCGAAGCATCGTGGCTTGTCGAGCATGTCATCCCAGGCTGACAGGCATTGGATCCCCTTTGAATGACACCAATACTTAAGCCAATTGTTGAAATTGATCATCTTGTCTTCATATTGTGGCATCATTCTTGGTGAGGGTAAGATGCTACTCAAGGTCAGGGTCATACCAGCCTGGGCTACATGCTCAGAGAGCTCCTCTATGTCTCTTTTCATGTAGTCCAGGGAAGTACATCTCAGGTCATTCACACCAGCATGGACAATGACCGAGCCATATTTGTACTTGCCTTGGAGTGACCTGAGTGCTTGTGTTATGTGGCGGATCCTAGCACCCGACAGGCAGCTCACCGTGACCTTCTCCTTGTTCAGCCTGGTGAGCGGGACGTCAGTGTGCCTGACGATAGAGTCACCTATTACAAGTGTATCAGGTGTGTTGTTTAGTCTTAAGGGCTGTGACAGTTAGGCACACTGGCTTTGTGAGCTATGTGTTGCACATGTTTTTGGGGTAGTGGTTGCTTGGGTGTCTGCTTTGGAGGACTCTGCTGCTTAGGCAGATTTTTATTTAGAGCCTCCGGGTATGTTTTTGTATGTTTATGTGTTTGGTTTGCTGTCGTGGTAGGTCTATGTGAGACTGGAACTGTAGTGAGTGTGGTTTCCTTCTCCTCGTGACTGGTTACGCCAGTACTGAGTTGAGAGAGCTTAGCCTCCAGTTAGGCTATATGGTTGCGTCTCTCACATGTGTTGGAATTTGTTGGGAGAAGGAGAGGGTTGTCTGTGTACATGACGCAGTTGTAACATTGCCTCAAGATTCCCAGATTCACCAGCTGGACCGGAGAGGAGATTGACAACTGATCTTTGGACATGCTAGAATAATATTGGGAATTCCTTTATAATTGAAAAAAAGGGCCAATGGGGAACAAGGTACTCAAGAGGAGTTTGTGAGGGTGTAGTGCTTTTATTTTTTTAATGCTGACTTATATAATTGCTTTAGTGAGCAAGTGCCAGGTAACTCAAATGCAATGTGTTACAGGTAACTTAAATGCAAAAACGACAAACAGTAACTTTCTTTCAAGTGAAACAAGGAAATAAGTACAGTAAGCAATGCAGATATCACTAGGGATCCACAGAAGCGCTGAAAAGCCGCGTTTTGGGTGGAATTAGCATTTCAGGGAAATAAGCAAACAAACAACAAGCATACAAACAAAACTAGATTCAGCAGGCCTGGATCTAGTCTATGCTACAGCAAACAAGGTGTACCAATTTCAGTAAGAAACAGTTCAAATATGCAGGCACTATAAGCCTTTAACCAGAAATTCCCAGCTCAGAAGGGCAGAGTCCAGCCTCTCCTCCCACAAGAGTGCAGACCACGAACCTTCTTAATGTAAAATAACTGGCCTGAAGCCCAAGTGCTTAAACCAGAACTAATACACTTTTAGAATAACAGACACTGAGCCCTCAATCAGCAGTTCCCAACTTAGAAGGATGTAAGCTACCTGCCCTGCCACCACAGTGCAGGCCACAAACCTTCCTAATGTAAAACAACTGGTCTGAAGCCCAAGTGCTTAATCCAAAGGACTTAGTATGATAGCTACACTTTAATCAAGTTACTACCAAGCAGTAATAAATACAATTGAATACTTTAAAGAATGCCTGGATTAGTGCTCAAGTTATACAAACAAAGCTAGATTCAGCAGGCCTGGATCTAGTCTATGCTACAGCAAACAAGGTGTACCAATTTCAGTAAGAAGCAGTTCAAATATGCAGGCACTATAAGCCTTTAACCAGAAATTCCCAGCTCAGAAGGGCAGAGACCAGCCTCTCCTCCCACGAGAGTGCAGACCACGAACCCTCTTAATGTAAAATAACTGGCCTGAAGCCCAAGTGCTTAAACCAGAATTAATACACTTTTAGAATAACAGACACTGAGCCCTCAATCAGCAGTTCCCAACTTAGAAGGATGTAAGCTACCTGCTCTGCCACTACAGTGCAGACCACAAACCTTCTTAATGTAAAACAACTGGTTTGAAGCCCAAGTGCTTAAACTAAAAGGCTTAGAATGAGTTACACCAAGCAGTAATAAATACAATTGAGTACTATTAAGATGACGCAAAAGCAAAATAGAGTAGGAAGAAACACAAATACAGTAAAAGCAGATAAATCTTTTTTTTTTTTTTTTTTTTTTTTTTTGAGTGAGCAAATGAGATGGGCCCAGAAGTTACAGAACAGAAACAAGTGCAAATGCAGGCCTTCAAATCAGAAAGTTGAGAGAGATGGAAGACCACCCAAATGGCCAATAACTACAAATTCTGGGCCAGAACCACTCCCTATGTGGTAGACAGGTTACCCAATGCTTACCACTCCCACTGATAAGCTAGAAGGCTTCCCTCCAACACAGAAAGGTTTGGGGGGCTCAGAAGCTTACAAACAGTCCTGGATACAGCAAATCTGTATCTGGAACACTAATTACAGGAAAGGTAGGAAAAAGGCTTACAATTTTTTTTTTTTTCAGAAAAGTAGAAAACAGTAGTAAAAACAATTCACGTGCAGTGCAAGCTGGCACACTTGAGTATGTAGCAATATTAGTCCACACACAGTTTTAAAAAATGTAATTAAATTAAAAAGGACTAAAAGCAAGTGCAGAAAGGGTTTATTAGGTAGAATGCGGTAAAGAGATGGGACTGGGGGAGTGTCCTAGATCAAATCTACAGTGGGGCGGGCACTGCAAAAGCCACCAAATTTAAACTACCACCAAGAACAGGGAGGGAGGGGTGGGGAAGACAGTTTCAACAGAGATGTGAGGAATCACAGTGCAAATTATAAAACCAGAAAAATATATACTGATCTCTGTATATTTGCAGAACAGTAAGACAACAGATATCTAAGCAACAATTTAGCTCTATAATACAGAATAATACAGAAAAATATACTCAGCTCTATATATTTGCAGATAGTCTTGTAAGGCTCTCTCTCAGTGCACAGGTTCCAATTTAAATTTAGTTACAATTTAATCAGGCTACTAACAAGCAGTAATAAAGGCAGCAGAATAAATTTAATTGAGTACTTTTAAAAGAGGCAAAAGCAAAATAAGGTAATAAAGTAGGAAGAAACACAAATACAGTAAGGCAGATAAAGTGCAAAAAAATTTTTTTTTTTTTTTTGAGATGGAGGAAACAGAGCAGATTAAGATATTAAATGTTTCTTAACCACAGAAGAATTATTAGAGACGTGAGATTGCATAGAATTAAAATTACTTTATTTAAATGTTTTATTGGCATGACCTGTAGGTATAACATAAGCAGTATTAGTAGAATAAGCTGTACGGTCCTGTTCTAGTTTCTTCATTTTGCGTGTTGCCACAGTCTTTTCATAATGATCCACCACTGTAAGCATCTGATCATACTGAAATTTACTTTCACGGGAATTAGAAGTAATTGACTGCAGTTCAGCATTCCAGTTTTCAAGGTGAATTCATAATATGCTGAGCACATCATTATTCTTTTTGATAATGAGCTTTGAAAATTCAAATCCCACATTGTTGAGGAATTGAACAAGCTAAGAGAAAAATGGATCTTCACTATTAACACCATTAGGTATTTTAAATACACGTAGCCCTTTCCGAACAACTCATGCCTTAATACAACAGTCAAAGTATTGATTTTCTAATGTGATTGCACAATATTTTTTCAAGTTCTTCTCCATATTCATAAGCACTTCAGCCACATTCAATGAAGATAAAAGAGGATAAACGTTCTCCAGAGGTATAAATGCACTCCCAGTTAAAACCACAACCATGGTTAGTAGAACAGTTATTGTAAAATACTGGTAGAGCAAACCAAGGCACAAAATCAACTGAAATATCATAAAAAACATTTTATTTGTGTGAGCGCTTTCACGGCTTAGACTTGCCGCTTCATCATCCATTCTAAAACCATTTTGACTGTTACATTTTAAAGAATTATCTTGCCAATGGCAACACATTAACAATCATTGTTTAATTAATCTATTAAAGAGACATGCCACATTTTACAAGCATATATATATATATATATATATATATATATATATATATATATATATACATATATATAAATATATATATATATATATATATATATATATATATAAATATATATATATATATAAACTAAAACATAAATAAACTTGTGTACATAAAAATTTAAGAATATACAATAACAAAACACTTCATAAGAACCTAACATATAAACCATATATTATTTTATTTAAACCCACTATTTTTTAAACCTCCTGTTCTTTAAAATAGGCTTAATGCATATTTTATCATTCAGCCCTCTACCTTTATTACCTCTCATTCGAATGATCCATCTTAGTTCAATGGATTCCACCTTATTCTCTATGTCACCCCCACGAACATTGTCACAGATTACCTCCAAAACCATACATTTAAAATTATGCAATGTATCATTTAGTGTAATATGTTTAGCCAAAGCATTAGTGCATATAGAATTGTTTATACAATAAATATGTTCTCTTATTCTATCACGAAGATGACAATCTGTTTTACCTATATAAAAACTATTACAGGTCTGGCATATAGCTAAATATACTAAATGGGTGGTGTTACAATCAGCTCAGACCTGGAAATGAAGAAGTTTTCCTGTATCAGGATGTAAAAAGTCACTCAAACTATCAATAAACTTATGCCAGTTGCAGTTTTTACAAGGAAGAGTACCATTTACTTGATTTAAATCAGTATGTGTAGCTTCTTTGGGGAAGCATAATAATCTTTTCAGATTCTTTTTATTTTTATATGTAAACCTAGGTTTTTCACCCACTATGGATGCTACTTCTGAGTCAGTGGTTAGTATAGACCAATTATTTTTTACAACTTTCTCTATACTACAGATGTTTCTTGAATGTGTAAGAGGCATCATAAACCAATGTTCATCTCTGACAATCTGCAAAGAATTTCCTCTTAGTCTATCTGAAAAATACGGTTTCCTCTCATTACTACGTGACTCTACTACCTTGTTTAGAACAGTGTCAACTTCTCCTTGTCTATAACCTCTTTGACTAAATCGCATTGAAAGGGAGAGAGTTTCTTTGTTAAAGTCTGCATCACTAGCATTTAACCTGGATGCACGAAGGCCTTGGCTTTTGATAATACTGTTTTGGTAGAAAATGTATTATCTGGTAACCTAAAAATGGTTACATCCAGAAAATGTATAGAACTCATAGAATTACTGGTGGTGAATTTTAAGAATGAGGTAGATGGATTTAAAAATTCATAAAAATTCAAAAATGAATTTAAATCACCATCCCATAGCACAAAAAGGTCGTCCACAAACTTCTATAAAAAACAACTTCTGAAAATTTCGTGAGTATGTTTGCAACTTCCCATTGGGCCATAACAATATTAGCGTAGCTATTGGCACTAGAGGTGCCCAAAGCTACGCCTTTTTCTGCAAATAAAACTGACCATCAAAAGTAAAAGCATTATTCTCTAAAATAATTTCCATAAACAAACATAATAATTCAATAAATGTAGCATTAAATTTACTATTAATGCAAAGATATTCCTTTAGTGTATCTATACCTATATCATTTGGAATGCAAGTAAAGACTGAACATCTAAATGACTAATAAAAAAGAAATACAATTTTTGTCTTTCACAAAATAATATAAATCACATAAAAAAAATTTAGTATCAATTAAAACATACTTATTGTTGTTTAAAACACTTCAAAGCTGTTTTTCAAGGAAAATAGACATGTTCTCTGTGCACCAGCCTCTGCCAGATACTATAGGCCTAAAGGGCGGTTTATATGCATCTTTATGAATTTTTGGCAATCCTTGTAAACAAGGAATAGTGGATTTATCACATACAAAATACTTGTATTGTTCCATAGTAATGTTGCATCCTAATAAACAATCATTCAGGGTACTATTGACTCTCCGTGTAATAACATCATTGTCTGCCATATTAATGAGACTATAAGTCTCTGTATCACTGAGCATGGACTTCATCTCACTCACATAATAATTTCTATCCATCACCACTGTCGGACCTCCTTTATCAGCAGGTTTAATGATTATTGAAGTATTAGAAGATAAGTTTCTAAGCGCTAAGCGCTCTGAACTGTTTAAATTAAAATTGACTTTCCCCATGTTCCTGTTGTTGAATAATGAAAGAATGTCATTTTCACATTTCTCCTCGAAGACTTCTACTGCTGTGATGTTACTTGGTATATAAATGCTAGGTTTCCTAAACTGAGTATTGTCCTTTCCAACAATCTCATTATTTTTATATTGCACTTTTAACATAATATTACGTGTGAACATTTATAAATCAACAATACAATCTGTAATATCAGTCAATTGAGTGGGTATAAAACTCGTACCTCTGTTTAGCAGAGAAATTTCCTTTGCTGGCAATATATATGAAGAAATGTTCCAAATTAAGGGCTTACTGGTTTCTGCCACATTTTCTTCAAGGTATGTTGTCTGAATTCAGTTTGAGTTTCAACCTGCCTCTGCTGAACGAACGTCTGTTGGCAGGAGAGTTTATTGGAAAAGGGAAAGAATGGCCATTCTTGTTTTGGTTAACAGTTTCATGTAGCTCTTGTTCAATAGTGACACTGCTCACTGAAGAAACAAGCAGATGTGCACTGTTGTTAACATGGCTTGTATTTAAGGGTGGAACTTTGCTTCTAACATCCACATTGTTCTTTAAAATGTTTGTTGACACGGAAGGAGTAGAAGAGGTCATTGCCGTATTCAAAGTTGTTCCTACTACCATTTCATCAGGGTTGTTCAAATTAGGCTGTTGAACTTCTTGATTATCAAGTGCTTGTGGTTGCCTAATTGATGCTTTAGGCCAAGCAAAGACACCCCCACCTACAAAATCGGTGGTATCTCTATCCAATTTTTTCTGTTTTTGATGGAGCAGTTTACGCTCAAAAGCTGTCACAGAATCCAAGATGTAACAGAACTTTACATCTAACACATCAGCAGGATACTTGTTATATAGTTCATTTTGTAAACTCATGACCGATGATAATAATCTTTCTTCCTCAGGTTTAAAAAACCTAATGAGTAGACGCATGTAGTTATAACTAAGTTCTAGATTCAATTTCTGCCACTGAATTAGTAGTTCCTTGTATTGTTCACCATATGTGGACATTTTTAGAATTCCTAAGCCTCTAGGTACTACTTGAAGCTCAAGACAAGCTACGCTAATATTGTTATGGCCCAATGGGAAGTTGCAAACATACTCACGAAATTTTCAGAAGTTGTTTTTTATAGGAGATTTGTGGATGACCTTTTTTTACTATGGGATGGTGATTTAAATTCATTTTTGAATTTTTATGAATTTTTAAATTCATCTACCTCATTCTTAAAATTCACCACCAGTCATTCTATGAGTTCTATAAATTTTCTGGATGTAACCATTTTTAGGTTACCAGATAATACATTATCGACCAAAACATATAGAAAGAGTTGTTATAGCATCAACTATTTACGTAGAAAAAGTATGCATCCACCACATATTTATCGCAATATTATCAAAAGCCATGGCCTTCGTGCATCCAGGTTAAATGCTAGTGATGCAGACTTTAACAAAGAAACTCTCTCCCTTTCAATGCGATTTAGTCAAAGAGGTTATAGACAAAGAGAAGTTGACACTGTTCTAAACAAGGTAGTAGAGTCACGTAGTAATGAGGGGAAACCGTATTTTTCAGATAGACTAAGAGGAAATTCTTCGCAGATTATCAGAGATGAACATCAGTTTATGATGCCTCTTACACATTCAGGAAACATCCGTAGTATAGAGAAAGTTGTAAAAATAATTGGTCTATACTAACCACTGACTCAGAAGTAGCATCCATAGTGGGCGAAAAACCTAGGTTTACATATAAAAATAAAAAGAATCTGAAAAGATTATTATGCTTCCCCAAAGAAGCTACACATACTGATTTAAATCAAGTAAATGGTACTCTCCCTTGTAAAAACTGCAACTGGTGTAAGTTTACTGATAGTTCGAGTGACTTTTTACATCCTGATACAGGAAAACTTCTTCATTTCCAGGTCCGAGCTGATTGTAACACCACCCATTTAGTATATTTAGCTATATGCCAGACCTGTAATAGTTTTTATATAGGTAAAACAGATCGTCATCTTCATGATAGAATAAGAGAACATATTTATTGTATAAACAATTCTATATGCACTAATGCTTTAGCTAAACATATTACACTAAATGATACATCGCATAATTGTAAATTTATGGTTTTGGAGGTAATCTATGAGAATGTTCGTGGGGGTGACATAGAGAATAAGGTGGAATCCATTGAACTGAAATGGATCATTAGAATGAGAGGTAATAAAGGTAGAGGGCTGAATGATAAAATATGCATCAAGCCTATTTTAAAGAACAGGAGGTTTAAAAAATAGTGGGTTTAAATAAAAGAATATATGGTTTATATGTTAGGTTCTTATGAAGTGTTTTGTTATTGTATATTCTTAAATTTTTATGTACACAAGTTTATTTATGTTTTAGTATATACATATATATATATATATATATATATATATATATATGCTTGTCAAATGTGGCATGTCTCTTTAATAGATTAATTAAACAATGATTGTTAATGTGTTGCCATTGGCAAGAGAATTCTTTAAAATGTAACAGTTAAAATGGTTTTAGAATGGCTGATGAAGCTGTAAGTCTAAGCCGTGAAAGCCCTTACACAAATAAAATGTTTTTATGATATTTTTGTTGATTTTGTGCCTTGGTTTGCTCTACCAGTACTTCATCCACATTGACACCATTGGATTCATCATTATGATCAATTAGTTCACTGTCCATAATAAATGGATTATATTCAGAATTTAATACAGAATGAACATCATAAGAATTTCTATGAGACGCTGTGTTACCAATAACAGTGTTCTTATTGGGAAAATGTCTCACTGTTTCTGCATCATCCATCGACTCACTAGGTAACTCTGAATAACTGTCCTTATGATCACCAGAACTCTGTGCATGTCCCAGCAGACATAAAATTCTCTTTTGAGTTTCTTGAATGGAGTAAAGAAGTTCTTTTAACATCTTATCCTGTTCTTCAGGAGTGGCATGTAAGGACAATTCAATGAAAGGATCTTCTGTGTTGCCGGCCATCGGTGAGAAAACAACAAAAAAACTAGCTAAGCAAATCACTACAAGGGCAAAGTGAACAAACTAACTCAGAACAAAACAGAAAATTCACTGTAATTCACAGAAGAACCAGCAGACTGAATTAGCATAAAAAAATGTAATCTCCACTTTCGTAAAACACTTCATCACAATAATGGAAGCACAGGTACCATCCAATTTAAACATAAAATATGTAACCAATTAGTAACAATCAGCCAATGAATTCACTCAAACCATTAGAGAATTCTACAGCTAAAATACTATTAACCGTTTAATTTCCTGCTTTCTAAAAAACACTTAATATTGATGTGTTCATTTGAACCTGGTAAAACATCCGCCCTAACATCCGACTAATTGTCCCAGCCTCATACGACCAGCATTCTAACTTCTCCAAGGATGATGCCAGAATATGAATAATAAATAATTAACTTTAATCCAACTCATTTACCTTTTTTGAAAGTAACCAAAATTACCAAATCGATTGATGGTTGAGTGTGTACTTCTGTTTATAAAAGAAACTTCCATAGGAATGCAATTCTTATGGCTACTAGCTGTCATCCCAGACATGTTCATAGGTTCATAGGTAGGTACTAGGCTATTGGCCCTGTGGCCTATACAAGCCCAGCCAAAAAGGTACCCTGGCTTTTGCCATCCAAGAAAATTATTTTCCTGTGTCACTGTCGAGCAGAGCCACAGAAGTAATCACCGGGGTGAATTTCCTATTTCCCATCCAGTCATCAAGATTCTTCTTGAAGAATGCTAATGAGGAGCTTTGTTTGATATAGATAGGTAGTTTATTCCAGAGTATGGGAAGTCTCTGGGACAGGAATCTATCCCTCCGGCATGTTCTGTTTATTGTGGTGACAAGGTTTAAGTCCCTAGAGTGTATAGCTCAGAGGGATTGGGATTTCTTTAAGTGGAGCATGTCCAACAGCTCTGGGTTTGACATAGCTTTGTATGTTAGGTAGAGATCACCTCTGAGTAAGCGATATGCGATGGAGTAAAGCTGGAGTTTTTTGAGACGGTCTGCGTAGGGCATCTGTTTGAGGCCGCTAATCCTCTTTGTGAGGTATTTCTGCGGCATTTCCAGTCGTTGTAGATATCTTGTGAGGTACATACCAAAAGGGGCATTGTACTCTATAATGGGTCTAATGAGTGATGAGTATAGGGGAACAATGACCTCTTTTTTTCTGGATGAGAAACCTTTTGTGATGAGGTGTGCCATGTAGAAGGATTTCCTGACTACTGTGGCGATGTGATTACCAAAGGAGAGACTACTGTCCACCTGTGTCCCAAGGTCTCTTATCACACTTTCAGTGTTAAGTATACTACCGCCTATGTTGTAGTTCATGGGTACAGAGTTTTTACCAAAAGGGATGACAATGCACTTTTTGACACTGAGCTTGAGGCCATGGCTTTGACACCAGGCATCTGTCTCAGTGAGGCCCTTTTGTAGGATGTCCACATCGTTAGGAGTTTTGATTATGGCTCCTAGTTTGCAGTCATCTGCGAACTTCATTAGCCAAAGACCTTCTGTGTTAGCCTGTACTTCACAGAAGTAGATACCAAACAGGAGAGGACCCAGGACTGAACCCTGTGGTACTCCACTTGTCACTGGTCTGAAGTCGGATTTGGAGTCTGCTACTTTCAAAGTGTGGATTCTGTCAGTGAGCCAGTTGGCAACCCATCTTGTGACATAGGGATTTATACCTAGTTTAGTGAGTTTATCTATAATTCCAGAGTGGGGGATGGTGTCGAAAGCCTTGGTAAGATCGAAATAGGCTGCGTAAACAACCTTACCCTCGTCTACGGCTTTGGTGACTGCTTCAAAGAAGTCTATCAGGTTTAGGAGACATGATCTGCATTTTACAAACCTGAACTGGGTGGGGTCCAGAGTTTGGAGATTACCAATGTCATTGTTTATAAGTTCCATGATGATACGTTCCATAGCCTTGCAGACCAGGCTCATCAGGCGAATGGGGTGGTAGTTTCCGGTGTCCGTGATGGCTCCCCCTTGTGGAGTGGGAGAACTGTCACTGTGTGCCATTCAGCAGGCACAAAGCCTGAGGTGAAGCTATGATTGAACATGGTACTTAGGTGGGGTGCCAGTTAATTCTGTAGTTCATGTAGAATGCAGCCTGGGATGTTGTTTGTTCCCATGGATGCTGTGTTCTTGGCTTTGGAGAGTGTGTTTTTTACCTGTGCAGCCATGATTACAGGAGCTTTGCATTCTTCCGGTATAGAGATTGGCTCTTTAGGGTGTAAGAGGGGGGTAAAGTTAGCACTGTACCTATCTGCCAGGATGTTGGCAATATCAGTTGGGTCTGTATATTTAGTGTTATTGTGCTGTAACTCAGAGCAGATTTGAGTGTTACCATTGAGATTCTTGACATAGCTATATAATGCTTTGTGGTTGTGTTTAGAATCAGTGGTGATTTTGTTTTCATAACTAGCTTTGGAAGATTTTATCAGGGATTGCAGCTTCTTACTGAGGCTGACCAGGGAGCGCCTCCACTCATGGAATTGTACTCTCTTTTGCAACAGTTTCTTCCTTCTGTTGTGCAGTTTGTTTATGGCAGGGGACCACCAGATTGGCTTTCTTTTTTTGGAGGATATGGTCTTGATTCTGTTTGGGATAGCACGATCCATGCACTTGTGTAAGTGCTTATAAAGTGCGGTTGTGTAGGATTCAGTAGTCGTAACTGTATTGTCCATCTGCATGGGTGTCATGAAGTTCACCACTTCAGTTTTAAGAAGCATGAAGCTGGGTTTGGAGAAGGTTTTTACCACGGTTTCCTTAATGGGGGGTGGGGGCAGGATGTGGATATCTAGGGTAATTAGCTTATGGTCGGATTGGACCAATGAGGCATTGACTTCAGGTGTGGAACACCAGTCACTCATGTTGGTAATGACTAGATCTAGGATATTGTTGCCCCTGCTGGGGGTGTGGATATGTTGATCAAGGGCATTGGAGTTTATGAATTCTAGAAAGCGTTGAGTGAAGGAGTTGGTACATGAGTAGTTGTCCCATTTAATGGTGGGGTAGTTGAAATTGCCCATTATTAGGGTGTTTGGTTGAACTCTAATATTTTCCAGTACATCAAGAAAAGAGGAGTGGGAATCCTGGGGCATGGTTAGGGATCTGTAACAAGCTATAATTTGGATTGCAGTTTTTCCCAGAGTTAGTTTCACTTGGATAACCTTGGCTGCATTATGCTGAGCAACTAGCCTGGAGGTGTGGATATCCTTAATGAATATGGACACACCTCCGCCTTTGGTGCTCCGGTCCAGGTTAAATGGCCGAAAAGTGTGGTATGAGTTATAGCCTGGTAGTGTAGGGGTGCTCTCTGGAGCCTTGAACCAGGTCTCAGTCACTGCACAGATATCTGTTTTCCATTTTAAGGAGTGCCTCGAGTGAGTGCATTTTGAGATTTAGACTTCTAGCATTGAGTAGCATCACCCTCAGTTTTTGCTTGCCTGTTCCTGTTACAGTGGTGAATCTGTCATTTGAACCTTGCCTAAAAAAAGTACTATAGGGGCGGCAAGAACCTTAGCCATTATCTGGAATCCCAGGGGCGACAGGTGCATGCCATATCTGGCAAAGCATCGTGGTCTGTCAACCATGTCATCCCAGGCAGACAGATACTGGATCCCTTTAGAATGACACCAAAAGCTTAGCCAATTGTTGAAGTCAATCATTTTGTCCTTGTACTGCGGCATCATTCTGGGTGATGGCAGAATGCTACTCAGGGCAAGGGTCATACCTGCTTGGGCTACAAGATCAGAGAGCTCTTCCATGTCTCTTTTCATGTAGTCCAAGGATGTACGTCTCAGGTCGTTCACACCAACATGGACAATGACAGAGTCATATTTGTGCTTGTTGTGGAGTGACCTGAGTGCGTGGGTTATGTGGCGGATCCTGGCACCCGACAGGCAGCTGACAGTAACCTTCTCCTTGTTTAGCCTAGTGAGTGGGACATCAGTGTGCATGACTATAGAGTCACCTATGACTAGTGTGTTGGGTACATTATTTTGCCTTATTGGCTGTGGTTGAGTGGCACACTGAGTCTGAGGGCTATGTGACATTTGGGTTGTGTTGGGGGGTGGAGGTTGCTAGCATTTCTGCTTTGGAGGTCTCTGTTGCTTGGGATTATTATTGAGAGCCTCTGCAAACGTTTTTGTGTTTCTATGTGTGGATTTTGGTGGTGTAGATTTAGTGAGACTATGTGATGAGTGTCGTGTGGTGCAAGTGTTTACCTTCTCCTCTTGACTGTCAAGTTCAGTCTTGGTTGGAGAGAGCTTTACCTCCAGTTTGGCTAGATAAGTGCATCTTTCACAGGTTGTAGTGTTGGGTGGTAGGAGGAGAGGGTTGTCCGTGTACATGAGGCAATTTCTACATTGCCCCAAGATGCCCAGATTCATCAGATAAACAGGAGAGAACACTGGGAGCTGATCCTTGGACATGCCTGAATAAAAAACTATTTTCCTCTAGATAAGTGAGGAAAGTGAGTACATGAACTGTTTTTCTCTAAGCAAGTGAGGAAAGTAAGTACCAAAACTGTTTTCCTCTAGGTAATAAGGAAGGTTGAGTGTTGTAATAATTAGTAGGTTATTTAGTGCTTACAACAAGTTCTGAACAAGTGCTGATCACAAATAAGCAAATTCAAGTGCTAAAACTAAGAATCTGTATCTGGACTAAACTAGTTACAGGAAAGGGGGGAAACAAGTGCAAATGCAGGCTTTTAAATCAGAAAGTTGAGAGAGATGGAAAAACTGCCCAAACGTCCAATAACTACAATTTCTGGGCCAGAACCACTCCTTATGTGGTAGATAGGTTACCTAGTGCTTACCACTCCCACTGATAAGCTAGAAGGCTTTTCTCTGACACAGAAAGCTTGGGGGGGGGGGGGCTCAAAAGCTTACATACAGTCCTGGATACAGCAAATCTGAATCTGGACTGCACTAGTTACAGGAAAGGTAGGAAACAGGCTTAGATTTTTATATATATATATATATATATATATATATATATATATATAAGGGTCTGTGGACCGCCCTCATGAAGTGGGACCACAGTTGAGGTGAGGCTAAGATTAAACAGCTGTCCCTAACTTGTGAGGCTGCTGTCCTAACTGAGTTTAAGCTGGAAGCTAATTCCTCATGACCTTCATCTGGCACACAGCTGGCTCCCCATTTGCCTCTGTTGAACCTGTTTTTTTTGCCTTAGTGAGAGATGTTCTTGGGCGGATATTGCTCTGGAATGGATATGGAATCTTTTGGGATAACCTTTTTTGCAGGGGGTGGGTCAATAATTATGTTGGCAATGTGTGTTAGTTCAGTAATTTTGGTTCAGTAATTTTCAACATATTCTGATCTACTTCTTCCTCCTAGGTTTCTATTCCTCCTAAAAAGAAGGCCTTATGAAAGAAGTTTAGAGTTAGTTTTTAGTTTTTGGCGATTTTCTTTAAAAATTTGCCTTGGATGATTTAATTCTTTACTTTACTTTATCAAGGTGTCTTGTCTTTCAGTCTTCTTTCCTTACTTTTGCTAACTTCTTGTAGTAGCAACCCCTGTTTGTTGTTTGGAGCTTGTTTATGGCTGGGGTCCATAGCTTACCTTGCCTGCCTTCAGTACAGAGAGTCTTAGTTTTGTTTGGGATTGCCTGATCCATGCAGTCCTGTAGAAGGCAATAGTAAGTGAATTCCAAAAATTTGTTAAGTGTTTACACTGTTGGCCACAGGGCCTTAAAGGGAGACCACTTAGTTTTTAAGTGTGAAATGAAGCTTTGCTTTTGTTTTGTTTTTTGGTCTTTTTTTTTTTGTGGTTGGGGCGGGGGAGGAGGGACCTCCAGCAATATATATATATATATATATATATATATATATATATATATATATCTATACATACAGAAAAGTAGCTAAAACAGCAGTAAAAACAATTCAAATGCAGTGCAAGCTAGCACACGAGTATGTAGCAATGTTAGACCAAACAATTTAAAAAAATGCAATTAAATTAAAAATGACTAAAAACAAGTGCAGAAGGAGTCTATTAGATAGAATGAGGTAAAGAGTTGGGACTGGGGAGAGTGTCCCAGATCACATCTACAGTGGGGGCGGGCAACTGCAAAAGCCTCCAAATTTAACACCTTCAGCAGAGATCTGAAAAACTATACAGTGAAGCAAAAATAACAGTGCACAACTCTGAAGTCAGCCAGCAATGATATAAAATTAGTCAATAAACAATTAACAGTACACAACTCTGAAGTGCCAGAAAAATATTATTAGCTCTGTGTATCTCCAGATAGTTTGAAGAGCACTCTGTCAGGACACAGGAAGGCTCCAGCAATGATATGTGGTTAAAAATATCCCTTATGCTCAGTTTTTAAGACTCATGCAGATACTTAATAATCAATAAGAGTATTACAAGCAAGCTGATATGATATTGAGGCAATTTAAGATGAAAAAATATGATGTAAAGGGGATGGACAAAGATTTGTAAAACATAAGTGAATAGATCAGCTTTGCTAACCTGTGATGTAAAGATAAATAGTAAACTTCACAGATTCGATTTGTCATCACTTTTGTTAACAAAATGTTTAAGATAAAAAATATTTTGAATAAATATTGAAATATTTTGGCAACAAATGTGTATTACTGTAATATTTTGGAAAATAGTTGACAGATGACATATAGCAGGCGACATTTCTCATTTCTGTTCTAGTCATAAAAGAATGGTAGAGATGATTAGTACAAGGGGAAGTTTAATCACTGGCAACTTCCCAAACTGTGAATATTGTAGTAGGGTAATATCAGATGTTTCATCTTAGTTAACACCACAAGAGTTTATGATATAAGACATCTTATTAAGTGTACCTCTGACTGGTTGGTCTATATGGCAGTAGGCCAGTGTGGTGTTTTTTATGGAGGATAGATTTCACTGATGTAGAAACAGTGTATTTCACTTCATATGATAAACATGAGGGGTAAAAGGAAGTGTAATGTTCAAATATGTAATGAAACACAACTGAGCAGTTTTCACCTTTAATAAGTATTGACAAGGTGTTCAGTAATTCTTTTATGACTAAGACAGAAAGACATAAAAGAAGGATTATTTTAGAACAAACATGGATTATTAATCTGGGGGCAAGGGTATATCTGAGTTTGAATGAGCTAATATGGTTTAACTGATATAGTCTTCAAACAGCCACTAGATGGCAGTAAACATTTAAATTCAGTGTCTATATTTTTGATTGGCTTAGCTTCATTTTGGAATTAATTTTCTGTGAAAAAGCCCACCAGTCTAAAAACCTGTGGTTTACAGGAAAAAAAAAACTTAGCAGTGTCCTGGTTGAAGTACTACATTCTCCCAAATAATACAGTGGAGGAAGGATCCTTGGCAGTACCACACAACAGGTGACTAAAATGAAAGTAGGACTCTCAAAACTGCTTCTTGTCTGAAGACATCTTTTTATTTGTAAATAGTACTTTATAGGCAGATGAGTACTCTCAGATAATGTGTAAATGTATAAATGTCACTATGCATATATAAACTGCTTGCCTTATTTGCATACAATATTCTGTTTTGTCCCTGGGTGTCACTGTATTTAAGAATAGTTTATTTGTGTATAAATATATTTTTACTGTTTAATATTTATTGGCTGTATATTTAATGATCATTTATTGATCTGATCAATTTTTTACTGTATACAAACTGAATTTTCTTGAAAAAAAATCAAATGTTCTGCCAGAAAAGTTATATAAGTTAATGATGTCATAGAGTGCAATTTAACACTGATGAAGGTCCTCTTTGAGGAGGGAAATATGGTTTATGTTTCTGTGTTTCACAGAGTGTGCTTTGTATATTAAAAGTTAAACACAGCTTCGCATAATTTCTATATATTTTCTGTTTTTGTGTGTATATAAATATGTGTGTGTGTGTGTGTGTGTGTGTGTGTGTGTGTGTGTATATATATATATATATATATGTATATATATATATATATATATATATATATATATATATATATGTATATATGTATATATATATATATATATATATATATATATATATATATATATATTATATATGTAGATATATATATATATATATATGTAGATATATATATATATATATATATATATATATATATATATATATATGTATATATACATAGGTTCATAGGTAGGTACTAGGCTATCGGCCCAAGGGCCTACGTAAGCCTAGCCAACAAGGTTCCCTGGCTTACACCACCCAAGAAAGTTATTTTCCTGTGCCACTGTTGAGCAGAGACACAGACATGATCCCCAGGGTGTATTTCCTATTTCCCATCCACTCATCAAGATTTTTCATGAAGAGTGCTAATGAAGAACTTTGCTTGACATAGATGGGTAGCCTGTTCCAGAGTATGGGAAGTCTCTGGGACAGGAATCTATCCCTCATGCATTTCCTGTTTATTGTGGTGACAACGTTTAGGTCTCTAGAGCATTTAGCTCGGAGAGATTGGGATTTCTTTAGGTGTAGCACGTCCAACAGCTCTGGGTTTGACATAGCTTTATATGTTAGGCAGAGATCACCTCGGAGAAGGCGATATGCTACAGAGTAAAGCTGGAGTTTTTTGAGGCGGTCAGTGTAGGGCATTTGTTTGAGGCCAGTAATCCTCTTTGTGAGGTACTTCTATGGCCTTTCCATCTGCTGCAGATGACTTGTGAGGTACATTCCAAAAGGGGGGTTGTAATCTATAATGGGTCTAATGAGTGTCGAGTAGAGGGGAACAATGACCTCTTTTTTCCTGAATGAGAACCCTTTTATGAAGAGGTGTGCCACGTAAAAGGACTTCCTGACTACTGTGGTGATGTGACTATCAAAGGAGAGACTGCTGTCCACCTGGGTCCCAAGGTCTCTTATCACACATTCGGTGTTAAGTAGATTGCTGCCTATGTGGTAGTTCATGGGTACAGAGATTTTTCCAAAGGAGAAGACACTGCACTTTTTGGCATTGAGCTTGAGGCCATGGCTCTGACACCAGGCATCTGTCTTAGCGAGGCCCTTCTGTAGGATGTCCACATCATTTGGGGACTTGACTATTTTTCCTAGTTTGCAGTCATCTGCGGACTTCATTAGCCAGAGGCCTTCTGTGTTAGCCTGTACTTCAGAGAAGTAGATGCCAAACAGGTGAGGTCCCAGGATGGAACCCTGTGGTACTCCACTTGTCACTGCTTTGAGGTCAGATTTGGAGTCTGCAACTTTTACAGTGTGGGTTCTGTCAGTGAACCAGTTGGCAACCCATCTTGTGACATAGGGATTTATACCTAGTTTAGTGTTTAGCTATAATTCCAGAATGGGGGATGGTGTTGAAAGCCTTGGCGAGGTCAAGGTAGGTTGTGTGAACCACCTTACCCTCATCTAGGGCTTTGGTGACTGCCTCAAATAAGTCGATCAGGTTCAGGAGGCGTGATAACAAACCTGAACTGGGTGGGATCCAGAGTTTGGAGGTTACCAATGTCTTTGTTTATGAGTTCCATGATGATATGTTCCATGGCCTTGCAGACCAGGCTCGTCAGGCTAATAGGTCGATAGTTCCCAGGATCAGTGGTGGCTCCCCCTTTCTGGAGTGAGATAACTGTTGCTGTGCACCAGTCAGTGGGTACAATGCCTGATGCGAGGCTATTATTGAACATGGTGCTTAAGTGGGGAGCCAGTTCGTTCTGAAGTTCATGTAAAACGCAGCCTGGGATGTTGTCCGGTCCCATGGATGCTGTGTTTTTGGCTTTAGAGAGTGCAGCTTTTACCTGCATAGTTGTGATTATAGGGACTCTGCATTCTTCCTGTATAGATATGGGCCCTTTAGAGGGTGATGGGGGTAAAGTTAGCACTGAACCTATCTGCCAGGATGTTGGCAATATCAGTTGGTTCTGTAATTTTCTTGCCGTTGTGCTGCAACTCAGAGCAGATCTGGGTGTTGCCATTGAGATTCTTGACATAGCTATAGAATGCTTTGTGGTTGTCCTTAGAATTAGTGGCTATTTTGTTTTCGTAGCTAGCTTTGGAGGATCTTATAAGGGATCTCAGCTTCTTACTGAGGCTGACCAGGGAACTCCTCCACTCATGGGATTTTACTCTCTTTTGCAACAGTTTCTTCCTTCTGTTGTACAGTATGTTTATGGCAGGGGACCACCAGATTGGCTTCCTTTTTTTGGAGGATAGCATCTTGGTTCTATTTGGGATAGCATGATCCATGCACTCATGTAAGTGCTTATAGAGTGCATTTGTGTAGGATTCATCAGTTGTAACTGTATTGTCCATCTGCATGGGTGTCATGAAGTTCACCACTTCTGTCTTAAGAAACATGAAGTTGGCTTTGGAGAAATTTTTTACCGTGGTTTCCTTAATGGGGTCTATATTAGAACATCGAAGTTTCAGAACTCTGAATGCTCTAATATCAACCCCTAGTAACCGAAAGCTGAAAATAGCGAAGTTTTAGAAAACCGAATTCTTTCCTAGGGAAAGAATTCGGTTGTCAGTTCCTGTGGCTTCACCATTTTCAGCTCTGTGCTGGAAAGTTACGAGTCAGTTCAGGTAAGTGTGCGATTGTGTGGACGTGAGGGTTAGGGCGGGTTAGGTGAGCTAGGGTTAGGGCGCAGGTCAGGTAAGTGTGCGAATGTGTGGACGTGATAGTTAGGGTGGGGTAGGAGAGTTAGGGTTAGGGCGTGGGTGAGGTGTATGTATGATAGTGACGGACCTTAGGGTTAAGGTTTGGGTTAAGGTAAGTGGGTAGATAGTGGTGCATGTACAGTTTAGTGTAGGTTTAGATGTAAGATTTTAGGTGTATGTGTGTGGATTGCTGTTTATTTGGTGTGTTTGTGTTGTGTGAATGTGTTTTGGAAGAGCAATTTTTTTCCCTAGGAAAACATTCGCTATTCTTAATTTTCGATGTTATCAGGTTTTGGTTACTAGGGGTCGATATTAGAACATTTGAAGTTCTGAAACTTAGATGTTCTAACATAGACCAGCTTAATGGGGGTGGTGGGGGTGGGATGTGGATATCAAGGGTGATTAGCTTATGGTCAGATCGGACCAACGAGGAGTTGACTTCAGGTGTGGAACACCGGTCACTCATGATGGTAATGACTAGGTCTAGGATATTGTTGCCCCTGGTGGGGGTGTGGATAAGTTGATCCAAGGCATTGGAGTTTATGAATTCCAGAAAGCATTGAGCTAAGGAGTTAGTACACAAGTAGTTTTCCCAGTTAATGGTGG
>NC_056734.1:442880358-442892858 GCF_019279795.1 Protopterus annectens | reverse complement strand
GTAGACAATCCATAGCCCAACATGGGACATTACGGATTGGTGAACAATATAGGCAACCCTTGTATTACTCAGAGAACACTCTCCACCCATGTCTCATACACAAACACACTTGGTTAGGCAACAACCATTATACAATCACTATACTGGTAGTTCCTTGCATATTGCCTCACAGATAGTAACCATGGTGTGATTGCAGTGGACTACATGCCTGTTGACCACAACAGTGCCACTGACATTAAAAAGTACTGTGATGTGTTACATCTCCTGCCTGAGTGTGTGTGTTATCCAGCAAGTAAAAGGACATGGCACCCTGTTCCATCCCTACAGTAGGCAAATAAATGCTTACAGTGGTCCTTTTGCTATATTCCCCACTGGACGCCTGCAACAACTGTAGAGTCTGCAAATGTAACCCACAAAGGGAATACCATGCCTTATACACATGCTCTGTATGGACAGATGCCACTAACTCCACTAAATACCTGTATCATGCTGTCAATGTAGGTGCAAGCATGACCTCAGTTCCATAGCCTGGTCTCACCAAATGAGGTCAGGAATGCTATATCAGAAGATGACAATATGTATACACAACATGTCCCAGAAAGTTCAAGTACACTTCCACACATCAAAGAACATACGTGTGCAACATGTGCACAACCCAGACACTGTCCATGTTATGGAATATAGATCACATAGATGGAAAGCAGTGCACATCACTGGCCACCCACAATAGTAACCCAGATGATTGGATGGTGAATACAATACCCACCTGTGGGGACCACTCCAGGGACTACACCTCTGTGCCACACTGGAGACCATTGTCATGTGGCCTGATGCCAAGGTATTCCCTTTGCCTAGCCTTGTACAGCCTTCAGGCCCAGTCACCTACTACACACCTGTGAAGCAATGAACCTATGCATCTCAGTACTGGCAAGTGTGTGTGTGTGTGTGTGTGTGTGTGTGTGTGTGTGTGTGTGTGTGTGTGTGCAGGTGAAACCGGTCTGTGGTTTGGACTGTGGAGTTGAATAAACATGGAGGAATAAGTATTTTGTGACTTCCGAGAATTATTTGCATTCTGCTACATTTTATTGCATTACAGTGCTGGAGTATGTTTTGGGAACTGTATATATATATATATATATATATATATATATATATATATATATACATGTACATGTATATATATATATATATATATATATATATATATATATATATATATATATATATATATATATATATATATATATATATATATATATATACATATATATATATATATATATATATATATATATATATATATATATATATATATATATATATATATATATATATATATATATATATATATATATATATACATATATATATATACATATATATATATATATATATATATATATATATATATATATATATATATATATATACACACACATACATATATAAATACATATATATATATATATATATATATATATATATATATATATCTATATCTATATATATATATATATATATATATATATATATATACATATATATATATATATATATATATATATATATATATATATATATATATATATATATATGTATATATATATATATATATATAAATCAATATGCAAATATATATATACAGATATAGATATATATAGATATAGATACATATATACATCTATATATATATATATATATATATATATATATATATATATATATATATATATATATATTCATATCCTTGTTATGTGTAAACATGAGTGTTGTATATACCTTCCCAGATGTATCCCACCATATTTATCTGATATGTGTATATTTAGATATAACAACATACTGATTCAACACTATTTTCACTAACAAGTACTATACAATTGTAGAAGTCAAAGCAGTTGTTCACTACTATTCAGTATGTGTACTGACAGATATATTGGAAAAAAAACAAACATCTTCACAGCTGTGATGGCTTAGTGGTTAATTGCTGTGACTATAGTGTTCAGGGTCCTGGGTTCAAGAGCTGTTTATTTTGTTGCTAGGCAGAACAAGGACTGTTGGATGCAGAGTGGTTAAGGCAGTTTTGAGCAGCTTTAAGTGGGTTTGCGTGTGTTTCCCCAATGGTAAGCAGTGCTAACGTACGGTTAAAACTAATAGGTGCTTACACCGTGTAGGCTTCACTTACCAGTGCGCAAATCTGCTTAGCATTTATATTTAATGCTTATACCTGCTAAGCATGGGTCAGCCCTGGTAACCAGTGATCACTTTACAGTCTGGTGAAATAGCAGGGTAATGACATCTTTAATAAGTGTATTTAATTCCATGTATATAACATGCTTCTATGTGCTGTCATTACAGTAGCAAGGGGTGTGAGTATACTGTATGGGGCACCTGAGTATATATGGCTAGTACAACAAACATTTCCATTTGTATGTGCTTCATACATGGGTAGTATCCCAGGTTATATGCAGTCACATTTGCATGCATTATATCATTTCATTACTACTTTTAACAGTGCTTTCCCAAGTAAGAGTAGATTGCAGATTGTAGTACTGGAACCATACACCCCTACATGCAAAGCTGGACTCTGAATACTGACTATCATGTTCTTGGTGTGTGAGCTGTGTGTGATTAAATATTTGCTACTGGATATTGATCTGATATGTGGATATTAACTGTAGACTACTATGTGTATAGGACATGTCATTGAGGGATGCTGTCATGTAGTAATGGCATACCTATCAGTGTCAGACGTCTGTCTGTCAAAACATTAATCGTAATGCATAACCTGTTGGCTAGCTGATTTCTGTCTGTCCTCTGTACAGATGTGCTGATGTCAGGTATCCTTCTTGGCTGCTTACAGACAATCTATGCTTGACTGACACTGACATGTCTGCCCAGCTCTGTTATGAATGCCACAGCTAGGAAACCCCACCTTGTATAAACCATATGCCATGGACACCTCAACTAGACTACAACAGTCAACAGAACATGCTTGGGTACAGGTCTCCAACCCAGACACTGGTCATGTTATGTAATATATGTTGCATACATGTCAATTGGAGCACCTCACTGGCCCTCTGCAAGAGACAACCAGATGATTGGATGTTGCATTTAACTGTCACCCTGAGTATCACTCACATGGCATCAATTGATAGATAGCCTGCTGACATATGTCAGGTGGCATGATACCACTGTACCCACACCCCCTCCTCTTCTCAGCTCTCCATGAACAATACAGTACACACCTAGGAACACCTGCACCTATGTACCCCAGTACTGACAAATGTGTCAGTGTGCATTACTGAGAATAACAGTGTCTGTGTGTTTGTAAACTTGTAGTTGATAATACCCTGAGGGCCTTCTCACACACTACAGCCCCCATTGCCATAGTTAGAAATGGCTGCTGCTGTAATGGACATTAAATGTACCTTGTTACACTCTTTACCCTATGGGCTACATGGAGCTTGCAGTACCAGCACAACACTGTTGTACAAATGGGTAGATAGATACTTGGCCATACAGTATAAAAGATAGTGATGTTGCTGACATTAGGAGTGCCATAACAAACCATCAGACTACTATCCCTGTGGCATGTGCAATAAATGCATATCCCTGTAGTAGCACTAATGAGATAGACAAGGGGTTGTATGCAGCCCTGGTCAATGTGTGATTGTGGGTATGCCAGATTAATATCATGAGTTTCAGTGAGTAAAATAGCCAATGTGGGATGTGGGTGCTGGGTATACTCTCTTTACACCATGGTACCCCCAGTACATGTCCCAAGGTCCCCTGTATGAGGACCATTGTCACCATCAACCATATTGGTAACTGATTACACTATGCAAACCAATGATGCATGTGCTGTGTGCAAATTATCTGTAACAGAATGGACTCACTGACTAGGTAGTTAGCACTGACAAACCCAGGTATCTCAGATGTGTCTATGACTGTTATGTGTTTGTCAATGTGTATATGACAGTATGTCATACTATGTATTGTTCATTAACACCCAGTAAATCCCCCATTACCATACTGTACAAGGCCTGGTGATGTTCTTCACTTCACAAGAATCACGGGACACACCTCATCCTAAAAGCTGTGCAGTGTGTGCAATTAAGGCCAAACACATTAGTAGCAATAAATACCTAGGTATGGGGTTCTACTCTTAGTGTTGCCAAGTAAGTGTGTGTGTATGTGAAGGGATCTACTTCAGTTTACAGAAAATACATGTCCCAGGAGGTCATCTGTCCAAGGACTGACTGGCAAATGCTAACATTTCAAAGGAATCATCTTGTGGAAATTCATTCCATGAAAACTAGTAGTAGATGTGTAAATGCCCTCTTCCCCACTGTATAGCTGTACAGTGATACTAGAGTTTGTATATATAGTTGGGTGTGGATGTTGTGGACACAACCACCCTCATTGAGGTTATTGTTGGGTGTATCCCCCCCCACTTAGTCTGCTGTAATACTGTACAGTTTATGTTAACAGGTTATGTAGTTGTCAATCAAACCATGTGCCGTTCTACACTAATCCACACTCTGCAAAGTGGAGGACTGTGCCACCCATACCAGCACACATATGTTTACCAACTCCAGGATTGTACTATGTTGGGGAAGGGGATATATACTCTGCCAGTACCATTGTCAATTACATTAAACTAGCAGACTGATTATTTACTGATGTGATGTTTAGCCTATTTTGTCTTGGTGGAATTACATAGGCTAAAATGGGTTCACTGCAAAATTAAGTACATCCATCTGTACAGCATTCTCTGTGAATTGCATCAACACCAAAGCCTCTACGTGTGTGTTATACACAAACATGTGGAGTGTGCCACCCAGTACACCTACCATTGTCCACTGTAGAAGGGCTGCTGACATCAGCCACCATGCATTCACCTGTACACACCCCTCAGACCCATCATCCATGTGGCACATGCAGTAACTGTTATACAGACCTGTTACTTGTGTTCAGCTGTACTCAGGATATGACACAGTCAGTGTGTCACCACAGTGCCATACCCTTTGTAGGAAACAACAGCAGACCAACATCCTGCTGACACATACACACCTACAACACAAACTGAATACATTATGTAGACCACAATCAGTCAGTGTTAATAAAAGCTCTAATGCATCATGGCTGGGCAGCTATACATCCTGACATGTAAGCATTAAACTTTCTGGCTGAAAACATGTAACACAGCATTACATTGTTACACCTTAGTACATTCACCCTGTGCATCAGAACCATATTAGCCTATCATTGCATCGATGGTATAGATGACAGGGATGTGGCACAGGTATCATCATATGCACAGGGTGTGTTGTGGGTTTGCCAGAGACCTAGGCTGAGCCATTTGGTTGACATCATGCACATGTGTTAGGGGGTTTTGTTATTAATTGGGTTGTGCAGATGTGGTGTGTGTAGGTATGGAGGTGCCCTAGCTGTGTTGGCGATCTGTGTGTGTGTGTGTGTGTGTGTGTGTGTGTGTGTGTGTGTGTGTGTGTGTGTGTGTGTGTGTGTGTGTGTATGCATGCAGTTCTGCCATGTGGCTGCCCTATACAGTGGTTTGTTTGACAGCTGCAGACTGTACATGGCAGGTGTGCAGTTCACTGTCTCCGGCCATGGACATGAGAACTGTGCCTGCCAGGAGATCCAGGGGCACTACCAGGTACAAGCCCAGATATGGTACTCTCCCCTGATGATGACAAATGTCCATTGGATCCGGATCCCTGTTGGAACCGGCCAGGGGCACGTGCATGTGGCCTGCTGTGTTGTGTAGACAGCACCCCCCCCTGCAGTGCTGATGCTGGTACTGCAACTACGGGAGTGGCTGTGACTTGTTGCATGTCCACGTAGACCTCCACCTGTTGGTGTTTCTGACCTAGATACATGTGGCTGTTGCCCTACTCCCACCATATGCTCTAACACAGACATTGGACGGTCATGGATTCCGACCATCTCACCCAACCATCTATCCAGGACCTCTGCAAAATAACGGTGAGCACCTGCAAGATCGCGGATGTTGTCAATAACAGCAGAATGAGCAGCCCTCTGGAGCCTCAGACTCTGTCTGGTATAATGTTCCATACATGCCTATGCCTCCATGATGGCCTGAAGCATGCAACTGGTGTCACCTGCTATGGCACTTCTGCCAGGGGCATGATGGCAAGCAGCTCTCCTACAAGCACCCCTGTACATCTGCTTGTGTGGTATCTCATTGGTCATCTGGCTATGGCTGCTGTGTACAAACACACATGCCACAGTCACAACACTGTCCTGTCTCATGCCACCACCCACCAACTGTCCCTCATCTATGGCCACTGATGATAGGGTATGTATAGGCAATGTGACTGTGTGCGGGGATGAGGTGGATAACAGTGGGATGTCAACTGATGGCACAGCTTCAGCCCCTGACAACCCTGCCTGTGCCTCACCATACCTATCATCATTGTCAGGGTCTGTATGGACACTAACATCAGTTTGCCTGCAGGAGGGACCCTGACCCTCCTCTCCACCTGTGAGGGGAAAACAAAAAACATACTTTAAGACCTGTACTTAATTGCTTACCTCTACACACACTCACACACACACACACACACACACACACACACACACACACACACACACACACACACACACACACACACACACACACACACTTACAAGTGAGGTGGCACAAATATATTACACAGGCCTCTCATTACCCAACTGTCAACATGCATGACATATGGCACTCAACAGCATGCACTGCAGCTATACTCAATCCCTGTTACCAGCATAATACATCTCTGTGATGCATGAGTTGTGTTAGTAGTTGATGCCCCTTCCCCTGGAACACACTGCACCCATGCACACAGTATTGCTGTGCACCTCTTCAGCACCCAGGCATGTGCAGTGCACCATACATGATGAGTGTACTCACCATTGCTGAATGTGTATATGTGTGGCAGTTATGTTTGCTCACAGCCCCTATCTGTTTGTCTGACACATACCTGGGATGATATGAGGACAGATGTCAATAGTGAATGCTGATGTCTGATTGCAGATCTCATCATCAACAGTGCATGTATGAGCAATAAAATCCAATTACACTGACAACCTTCAAAGCTTACTGTGGCTATGACGAGTGTACATACCCTTATTGACATGCCACACTCTTTCCTGATATGCCATGGGGCCACAATACTGCATATGTTAACATTACACACAATTGATATGTGACATTTGACCTGTGCAATCAAATGCGGTATCAAACAAACATGTCAGTTGTGCAGATACTGATTGAGATGCATACAATATGAGGGTCGCATAAGTGTGCACACCCTTAACATGACTGATTTGTTGCAGCACCTGTTAAGTGAACTACAGCAGTCACCATTCCTGGAAGGGATATACTAGCATGGCCCATCTTCACATGCCATTATTTGGTCACTCCACCCTACAAATGTCCCCCAACTCTGCCAGATTGCAAGGTCAGCTCATGTGCACAGCCCTTGGAGGTCACACAGTGCCTTCACTATTGCTGTGGAGTCAGGGTTATGCCTGGCACAATTCATGACCTTGACTGTGTTCAGATACAGACATTCTTAGTGAGCTTTGGATGTATGCTTCAGTTCACTGTTGTGTTTCAGGATGACACCCCTCCCCATCCTCATCCTTTTTGCAGATGCTTGACAACTATGGGCCAGACATGAGTGTCATTTTGCAGTGTCCCAAATTCAGAATGCCCTGTCTACTGGGCTTGTTCCTGCTAATGAACAGCAAACCTAAAGATGTACACTGGCACCAGTAAGGTACAGATGGGGATGGTGGGCCTGAGGTGGAGTGAGGTGTTGCTTGTGCAGCACATGTATCTTTATTAATACTGTCTGTAGGTTTCAGCCTTGGTCTCGGTACGCCATTACACATTGCAACACATCCCTTTGGGAGATTTGATGATATGCATATGCTACCTGCAGAGAGCCCTGAATGATGTTTCCTGTGGAACATATTTTCCATCTGATTACCCTAACCCATAGGCCATACTTATGCAGAGTCCAGGCAATTGTCGACACAGGTACTGCATAGGCAGTGCTTGCTAGACATTCCTGCAAGTCCCTTGGTGTTGCTGCATGTTCATGGGCAGCCACCATGACCAGTTTGCAACATTTGTTGTCATCTGTCTTGGATGGGCATCTGTTTATTTTCTACATTAATGTTGTCCCATACTTCATTGTCACATACATAACTGTCTGCACTGTTTGCCATGGTATATGCAATGGTGAGGTAAGGCTACATCTCCCACTCCTGAGTGCTACCTTTTGGATATGGGATACATTCCATGGTTTGTAAGATGTGTGCAAGCCATGGCTGTGTCTGTTGCAGATGAGTGGGCAAATGTCAAGGACATACTTCTTGGAGAGCAGACCATTACTTGGTGTGACATTGAGGACCTGTACTTGATGGAAGGTGCATACTCAAGAAGAGTGAATGCTGTCAGTACCTCAAAAGCTGCTTCCACAATATTTTATTTGGAGTGTGTGCACACATATGCTTCCAGTGTTTGTTAAGGTATGTATTCCCCATATTTGTTGTCCTAACATAGGATTCCATATTACACATTCATTGCTCATGTTAGGATCACATTACAGGTTGTAAAAGTTGTGGAATGTGGTATTGTGATATGCCGTTGTGTAGATCTGTAACAGTTGCCATTGTAATAGTGGTATATACACTGTTGTAGCCACTGTATTAGGGAAATGGTTCAGACATGTCCCTACTGTAGGCCATTTGTCTCACTATTATGTTCAGCTCTGTCCACACATCTTGCACTGACAGGTTGTTAGTTATACTGCAGGCCTCTTACATACCCTTCATATATGTCACCATGGTGACCACTGTGATGCAGTGCAGTTAACAGCAACAATAAGTGGACATGTACAGCATGCATTATGGGTAGGTGTGTTAAATGTGTGCATGGCAAATACCATGGCCATAACATGGCCGGTGTATTGGCAAACCTGAACAAAAAAACTCCATACTTACCAGCTACAGGCTGCTGCCCCAGAAGTATATCAGAGGGACCTACATAGTTGTGTGGGAGATGTGATGTCAGTAGCCACACATGTAGCATTGGTACAGGGTGAGAGCAGCATTTCAGTACATCAACAGTACAAACCCACAATACTAGAGATTATGCACATCTGTTCATTACTACCCTGCAGCAACAGACTATGTTATCTGACATATGCATGAAGATACTTTACAGATGAAGATGGGTAAGCAACAGTGGTCTACTAATGTGCCCTGGGGCCTTATCTGCACTCTCCTCATCCATTGTGTGGGTAGCACCTACCTCCACAATGCTATCATCAGGTTCTTGGCTTGGCTAGTGGGCGGATGCCCCAAGGCTGGCGAGTAGCTCCTCAGCATGTGTAAGTGGGGGCTGGATGGCATGACCCCCACCTGTCACTAGCTGGTCCCTCCTAACTGCAGCAGCACTCTGACAGGCGTGGCGGGTGAGGTCAGTGTAATGATGTCGCGTCTGCTCATAACTGCAGTTATGCAGGCCGACATCGTTTACCCTGTGGATGAGCTCAATCCACAGGGCAGTCCTCTCCTGCAGATCATGGGCCATACACCCAAAAAGGATTATGTGGTGATGCATGAGGTAGTTGACTTGTATTTCATTCTCCTGTGGAGTATAAGCATGGAGACGCTCCCTTGACATGGTACCTGGAAGACATAAACAGGAAAAAAGGTCTGAGGACCTCATACTATAAGGATATTATAGTTGTTAATTGACATCCTTCTCCCCCCCCCCCACCACCATATCTGCAACAATAATCTGAACACACAAATCAATGGATATGTTTACACTAAACATACTGTTGGGACATATATCCTATTGCTCAACAAATATTGAAATGTGTTACTATTCATGTTCCATGTTGAAACACTATCATTGGTTGCCTGTTGCTAACAATGTAACCTGCATGCCATTGTAATGGCCACTGTTTTTCCATATATGCATGTGTTCTGTTTGCTATGCAACTGTTCCAAATCAGGTGTTTTGAGTTAATGGGAATATCTATCATGCTGTTATAACTAATCCTGGATTGTGTTGACTATTAATGTCCACATATGTTCTAAAACTCCAACACATTAGCATGTTTGGGAAGGCTGTTCCCAGCAGAAACACCTCTCCCACCTCATCTGGCCATGGTACCAGGCCTCAGCACATCTGGTACTCAAACCGGGACCTCCTCATCTGCTGGTCCTGCACTACCTTCAGGTGAAACCACCTCAAGGGGATGGTGCTTGTCCCCCCACCTGGGAGCATGCACAGACAGGATCATGTCACCTGAAGTCAGGTCCAGGGTCTGGCGCATAGGGAGCTCCGCAGAGAATTGGAGAATCTGCTATACCACCTTGAGGCCCTCGTGACACAATTAGAGGTTCAGCCTGCCCCTCTTGCTCAGCCCCCAGCACAGCCACCTTCAAGGCCGTGAAAGTGCAGTGGTGACTGCCCATGGGTGGGGACCTCCAGTCCCACTGTTTCTATTTGGGGCCTCATGGGCTTCCAATTTCCAAACACCCCTCCTTCCTGTCCATGGTGTTTGCCCACCACATGTGTCATATATCGCCCCTGCATGCTGTCTTGTCTGTCTTCCGACTCAACCTACCTCCCCAAATTTATTATTTATTTTATTTATTTTATTTTACATTTGTTGACTGGGTTAGTCTGGCTGGGCAGAAGCCCTTTTTCAGCAGTGACCCGGGGAGAAAAGCTTCATTTCAGTACAAATATAGCAGTCTTGTATAAAGATTACACAGCATATTCTAACAGATAGAGTAAGCAATAAAAAAGAAAAACAACTATTTAGTCTTTACATTACAATCACAAAGAAAAAACAACTATTTACAGTCTTTACATTACAATCAGATTAAACAGTAGCTTTGAATCAAGGCTTTACAGAGTATAGCAAAGACGTAAGATGTGAAGATGAGTGTAGGTAAAACGGAGAGGTTTAGGAATAAGTATAGAAAAGAGGGAGGAAATAAGAAGCAGAGGGAAGAAGGGCTAGGAGGAGTGGGCTAGATATAGATAAGCATGTTGAATAGGAAAGTTAGATTTGAGATGAGACTGGAGGTTGAGAGTAGAAAACTTGTGGAACTACAGGAGAGTGGGTAAGTAAAGTAGAATAATGTGATAGCTAGAAGAGGGAGAAAGAGGGATAACATTAATATATTTTTATGGTGGCTGAGTACAGTGGCAGTACCAATGATTTTTGAGGTGTTCTTTTAATGCTGCTTTGAATAATTTTGGGTTGGTAAGGGACCGTACCTCTTGAGGCAGTTTATTCCAGGACATGGATGGGTGATAGCTATACAGTTTACATCCAGTTTTAGTTTTGGGTTTATAGATTTGGAGTAAGTTTTGGTTAGAGCTTCTAAGTTGTCTGGAGGGAGAGTAATAAGAAATAAGTGGTGCAAGTGTTGGACAATGTGAAGGCAAGTAAAGGATAGAGTGAATAATGGAGAGTTGAGAGAATAAAAGATGGTGAGGTAGCTCTAACCAATTCATTAGTTTTAGTGAGATGCAGTGATGGGATTTATAGTTTTGAAGTGCTGCAAATCAAGCTATTTTATTGGAGGTGATTTCAAGCTTGGTGAGAAGGGTAGAGTCAAGATTAGTAAGGATCTGGGAGCCATACATAAGACTGGGTAAGAGGTATGACTGGTAGAGTGTAATCCTGGCTTCAGAGGAAAGGAATTTTTTAGATCTGTAGAGTAGTCCGTGTTTTTGATGGGTCTTTTTGATACAGTTATTGATATGTATATCAAACTTCAATTGGTCATCTATGGTGATTCCTAAGAGTTTGGTGCTGGGTTCAACTTGTACGGGGGTGTTGTTAAGAGATAGAATGGAGAAAGTAGATTTGATATAGGACAGATTTTTAGGGAGGAACAGTAGCAGTTTTGTTTTTGTTTTTTTTTTGGATTGAGTATGAGTTGATTGTCAGTTAGCCAAGATTCTATTGAGTTAAAGGCAGTTTGGGTGGCAGAATGGAGTTCAGAGAAGGAGCTGGCTATAGTAGTAACGGTCGAGTCATCAGCGTATTGAACTAGAGAAGTCGGGGGAGGAAGAGTAGAGATTGTTAATGAAAATATTAAAGAGAAAAGGCCCTAAAATAGAGCCTTGAGGAATACCCAGTCTGACTGGTAGAGGTGGTGAGAGTGCAGACTGTCATTTAACAGATTGGGTTCAATTGGAGAGGTAGCTAAAGAACCATGGAACTTCTTCAGGAGAGAAGTTTAGTTCTTGTAATTTGTTTAAGAGGAGGGGATGAGAGACAGTATCAAATGCCTTGGACATATCCAGAAATAGGCATGAAACTAGCTTGTGGTCGCCCCCTGGCAAGAGAGACTATGTGGAGAAAGGATAGGAGTGCTGTGGTAGTGCTATGTCTAGGTCTGAAGCCGTGTTGAGTAGGAGTTAGAAGGTTATG
>NC_056734.1:442755358-442872858 GCF_019279795.1 Protopterus annectens | reverse complement strand
CATAATGCTAGGTTTGAAGAACTGTTAATCACATAGGGGTGCTTTCAGGACTGATCTAGGAGGTGCTCTGCAGATGGGTATTTCTGACAGTTTTTTTTTTTTGGCTGATGGTTTAATAGGTCACACCTTACACTAGATCAGAGTATACTAGAGATGAGGACTACATTAATGTACTACACCTGTATCCAAAGGAAAAATTGTCAAAAGTATCTGTCCTGTTATAGTGCACAATTGCACAGCAGTGCATGATGCGCAGACAAGCAGAAAGTGGCTCAAATGCAGGGCTTAAACACCAGAAGCTGATAGCTTAAAAAATCTTTTAAAAAACTCAATCAGTTAGGATCCTTACTCCAAGCCCTAGACCAATCACCCTTCACCAGACAGGTTCCAATCAACACACTTCTCTCACAAGGGTGCAGAAGGGCCCCTTCCAATCAAAGATGGCTTGGAAAATGTGCT
Source organism: Protopterus annectens (assembly GCF_019279795.1). Taxonomy (NCBI): domain Eukaryota; kingdom Metazoa; phylum Chordata; order Ceratodontiformes; family Protopteridae; genus Protopterus; species Protopterus annectens. Next base: position 442,872,399 of record NC_056734.1, on the reverse strand, counting down.
CAGAAAATAACAGCCATACAAAAAGATCCAGATGCAGCAAACCTGTATCTGGTCTATGCTACAGCTACTAGATATACTAATTTAGGTGGGAAATACTAAACTATGTTTTAAACAGCAGAACAACAGCAGTGAGGCATTAACAAAATTTAAACAGCAACCAAAATCAGTTATTTAAAATACTGCTGGGCAAGGAAACAGAAAAAACAGAACAGATTCTTTGCAACCAGGGATTAGTAGCAACAATTAGTTTGCAAACAATGAAAATAGTAAAAAAAAAAAGCTTTGCAACAGTCAAAACAGCAATAAAATATGATTTAACATACACAGTAAGGTAGACAAATGCAGTACAAACAGAGCAGTTTATTTTATCGTAATAAAATACAATATTAAATAAGCAGAACAGAATAAAAAGTGCAGTGAATAGTATAATCACGCAAAAAAAACAGGCAACTTATTGTTTTGGGAAGCTTGGAAGCCTCTAGTCCTCTGATATCTCAGTTCAGAGTTGTGGCTAGTAGCCCACCTCAGTTCAGCTTGGTTCAAGCAAGCAGAAACCAGGTCAAATGCAGGTCTTAAATATCAGAAGCTAAAAACTTTTAAAAAACTTTTTGAAAATTCAAAAGAATCAATGAGGGTATTTATTCTAAGCGCTAGACCAGTCACTCTTCACCAAACAAGTTACAATCAGCACGCTTCTCTCACATGGATGCAGAAGGGCACCTTCCAATCAAAGATGACTTGGAAAATGAGCTCAGAATACAACAGCCACTTCAAACAGACCCAGAGGCAACAAACCTGTATCTAGACTATGCTACAGCTACTAGCTACACTAAATTAGGCAGGAAATACTAAAAATGCTTTAAACAGCAGAGAGATACTAAAAATGTTTTAAGCAGCAACCAAATCAGTTATTTAAAACACTGCTGGGGAAAAACAAAAGAAACAGAACAGGTACTTTGCAAATAGTGAAAAGTAACAATTAATTTGAAAACAGTGAAAATAGAAAAAAAAGCTTTGCACAGTGAAAACAGCAATAAAGTATGGTTTAACAGGCACAGTAAGGCAGACAAATGCAATACAAACAGTGCAGTTTAATTTACAGTACAAATAGTGCAGTTTAGTTTACAGTAACAAAATACAGTATTAAATAAGCAGAATGCAAGAAAAAGTGCAGTAAGTAGTATAATTAAGCAAAAAACATCACAAGTCCAACAGAATCCTTCACTCCACATGACAGCAGGAATGATTGTATAACCAGTGTCCCCATAACTAAAATGCAAGAGAACAGTTCATGCAGCTATTGCACAAGTATAGCAGCCCTCCCCAGGTTGGCAACTACCCTTCACCATTGTCGAAGTCTACTGCAGCAAGGAAATGCTGTTTGTATAGTTTTTATAAAATGCCTTGAAGCTAGGGTTCAATTGTTTTTTTTTTTTTCTTTCTTTGAAAATTGCAGATTTTGTTTAGAAATCATATTGGATTTTATACAATCCTATATTCCAGTTGTTGGTTTCTATATATTTACTGAAGTTGTCTTCCTGTCTGAATTCTTCTTTTTGAAAAACAAAAGTTTTAGAAAATTGATTTAAAACTTTTTACTCAGCAAAACATGCCAGCATGGGACACAGACACAGGCCCCAAAGCATTAACACCTTACAAGCATCACTGAACCAATGATGTCCCACAGACACCTGCTAAAATCATGAGTTTTGATTGATTCAAAGGATAGTTTGCCATTAAGTTTCACTCAACTGACATTTGAATCATTCTAGTGATATATTGGTCTAACCAAAGCATGGAGCTTGTATTGAAATTTATTGACATCTGGACTAACCAATCACTTACCTTCATCAACAAAAAGTGACTATTGTATTCATTATTGTCTGCCAGCTAAAACTTACTAACAAATGCTCACCCAAAACCAGAATGGAGAAATATATTTTATTCATTCTGTTAGGTTATATTCATCTGCTTATAGTGGTCTGCTTTTTCACATACCATCTCTTTATTATTAAGTTGTCATATATAATGTCTGTCATTTCATCTCTCTCTCTTTCCATCTCTCTATGTGTCTTGTCTTTGTTTCTCTCTTTCTCTCCTTGAGGCCCCTGAACAGCAACAGATTGCTTCTCACTTTCTGGAAAGGCTATCTTGCTCCAAAGATCCCTTATTTAAACTCTCACATTGATGATAGTGGATTTGTTACCTAACATACTGAAGCATAGTCCCTTACAGTGTTCAAACTGAAAATGGAGCCACCTCACTGAAAAGATGCTGTCTTACTTTTTTCATTAGTGAATGTGCCTTCTGCATAACTGGTCCAATTGTTTGTAAATCACTCCTGTGCTACCTTAGATGTTATCATAACAAATAACTTTCATACTGAATTGCTTATCCATGCAAAATAAGGCAAGGAGTAATAAACCTTGGCTGCCATTGGCAGGTTACTGTTTCAGGTGTGTTAAGTATTTAAGCAAATTCACAATTGAATAGCTAACCTTTAAAAGACTGTTACATCATCAAATCTTTCTCAAAATAATTGTTACACACCCTATTTTTTCAAATAATAGCAGCATTTTCCACATCTAATTTAGCTCAAAATAATCATGTTATTTACAGCACTTTCACTTTGTAAACACCTAAAGCAGCTTAAAACTGAAAGGTTCATCCAGCATAGGATAACAGTTACGCTTCTTGACAGGCCAAATATAAGTTAATTAGGTGGTAACCTAATGCTTGGGTCTAACATAATGCTTAGAGCTTTGCTTACTAGCTGAATAAATAATTTTGTCATTTCACACTTTAAGCTATTTTACTTTTCAAATAAGTGAGAGAACATAAAATTAAGTATTACATTGTTTTATAAAACAAAACTGAAAATATTGATTAAAATGTTAGATGTGATAGCAAATATGTTGCAAAGCTTAGTTGATTAAAAATGCATTGCAGATGAAAACCTTTTGTTTGTGTAACAATGAACATTGCAGATAACAATAAGCACATAATACATCTCCAATAACTTCAAGTTTTTGAATGCGTCTACCTTTCTGTTAGTTGTCTTATCCTGTTCTAAGCCTACCAAATAGTTAAAAAACAGATCACACAAAACATATTTTGGGACTGTACACTTAGATTATGCAATTTGTTCTACATTTTTTACATGGATTGTAAAGTAATGTGCAGGCTAAAGCAAATAATTCTTGCTTATAAACACAAGGCAAAGTGCCAAACATGAGTAATGCATTAAGAAAACATATTCACGCCCGAAAGAACAAGCTTGAGTTGGAATTTATGCTTTTACAAGTATCATTTAACTCTTTGAGAGGGCATAAAGTATAATTTAATACAATTAGGATTAAAATGTCACTTTTTGTTTAAGAAACAGTGGATTAATAGACTTAGAAATAAAATTACATTTTTTGTGAAATTAATTTAGAGGTTCAAGTAATTTTTATGTGCTTTTTGTACTTCATGCTTTCAAACTGTTCCTTCTGTAGGTCTCAGGCAGAGTCAAATCCAGTACAAGTCCACCTAGTCAGCTGTCTAGGGCCTGGTTACAGTTACAGGGGCCTGGATGGCTCTAAAATATAAAGCAAAAATGATTGTTGTCCTCACTATAAAATAAATGCTTTGTCACTTTCTTATCCCAGAAATGTTCTGTGCTCTGACAAGCAGCAAGTCAGCATGTACTTAAATCTAACTCTAGATTTCCTATCAGTGAGGTGGATGATTTAAGACAAGTTAGTGCAAGGGTATTTATTTTCCATAGGAAAGTGTGTGTGTGTGTGTGTGTGTGTGTGTGTGTGTGTGTGTGTGTGTGTGTGTGTGTGTGTGTGTGTGTGTGTGTGTGTGTGCACATTCCCTGTTGCATAGTTGATGTTGTGTCTTTTGGCTTTTCCCAGTTAGGGGTCGCCACAGCGGAACTCCAGTCCGCTAATGATTGGTAGTTGATTTTTTTTTATGTGCCGAGTTACCAGCCCTGACGCACAACCTTCAATGAAGGTACGCCCATTCACGCATGTCTCCACGCAGAAGACGCTCTAGCTGAAAATCGAATCGGACAGCATCTTACTGTGAGGTGACAACGCTACCGCAGCACCACCATCGTGGGTCCCTCACAACAATTTTTAATGCAACTTAGGCAATTTAGTCTTCAAGGCAGCAGGCACTGCATTTGTAGACAAGTCACTGAAATGCAAAACTGTCTGCAAGCAGTAAGTTCTGCATTATTAACTCTCTTTCATGTGGAATCATTCAGATAACTTGACTTCTGCAGAGATTGTACATACTAATTTACCATATGTTATCACATACAGCAATGGATTTTGTTAAAGCTTTACATGCTTTTTATGAACAGAAGATTAAGGGCCAAATGCCAAAGGTCACTAATTTATGTGAATTTGTGAAAAAATATAGTGACCAACCTGTTTATAAAACTTGTTTTCAAAAACTAAGTAGTGATTTATTAGTTTTTGAAAGCGAATTGAAAGATAGGAAAATATGTAAGTTTAACAGGTATAAGAAGGACTATAGTTCTGGTAAGCCTTTTGAACAAATTAAAAGTGTAAAGTTTTCCCAGAATGTGACAAAAAAACTAGCCAGAAAAGGAAAAAGGGGAAGTCTATTCTTAAAAAGGGTACTAGTGATACCTCGGGTGAGGATTCCTCATGTTACACTGATACAGAGCCTGAATTCCAACAAACGTCACCAGCTTCAAAGAAAAGTTGTTCTTTTCCAGAAGTTGGTCCTATGCATAATTGCAACATAAGTAAGGTCCCTTTAGATCAAGATGGAGGGGGGGGTGCAAACATAAATCGAGACGCATCCTTGAAAACATTGCTGAATTTTCTCCAACCCAAGTAGATTTATGGTAACAGTGTTCATAATATTTCATCTGTATCATTGTCTGACATTGAATTGAGATTGTTAAGCAAGGGATTAAACTTTGTACCTGGCTATGTTGTGTCGGAGGAAATTTTTATTCAGGACTTGAATTCCTTTGTAGGTTATTGAATTTGAGATTGTTTTTTAACAATGATGCTAATCATACTACTGTATTTTCAACGTCTGATTTCACATTCAATAAATCCACGTTTGTACCTCCTATGAACAAGCATGTAGACATTTTTTATAAATCCCCCGGATTCACGAATCCTCCGTGTAAGACTTAATAAGTCTTACTTGGAGACTGCAGTTGAACAGTATGATGTCAGCGTGCCATGAATATGCATGAGGGCATGCTGACTCAACCGTAAGTCTTACACGAACCGTGTAAGAAAGCAGGGGGCGTGTCCGACTGCCGAGCAGTCTAAATGTCCATGCCCCTGCAAGTGTTTTAAAACTAAACAAAGCACACACACAAGAGCGAGTCCGCTCAAATGTCCCTGCACCCAACACCACACTCCTTGATATTGTAAACCCCTATCACAGTTCTAAAATGCAAAACATTAAATATATTTTTTTAAATCCCCAAAATAGCTGCCCGTATTTGCGCGTGTGTGCGCAGGTGTGCCCATTGTTTAGCTAGAGTTAGCAATTCTGACATGAAAGAGCACAAATAGCAATAGCGTTATGGTAGAGCGTTCGCACAAAGAAGAGGCATTCACGGTTCGAGTCCCACCACTCCCCTTCATATTTATTTTTTAAATCAGTATATGAAATAACACCTGACAAATATGTTTAAACATTACTAAAAAGCAGTGAAATGGCCAATGTATCAGTGAACAAAATAAATATTTTAAAGGATCCTCATATAAAATTGCCTGCAGTTAAGCAGCGCTTCACCCAGCGCAATAGAGTTGCCCATAGTTTAATAGCGCTTTATCTAGCGCAATAGAGTTGCCCATAGTTTAATAGTGCTTTACCTAGCACAATAGAGTTGCCCATAGTTTCATAGCGCTTTACCCAGCGCAATAGAGTTGCCCATAGTTCAATGGCGCTTTACCCAGTGCAATGTGTTTGCGCGGACATGCGTGCCGCGCCAACCAGGGCACCGTAGGGCACCGAGGAGCAACATAGAGTTGCTTAAATGCAGCCACACCCCCATAGCCTGTCTGGATAGTATGAAAATAAAATGAATGACAAGGTTCAAACCCAGGACTCTGTGCATCAGAAGCAAAGTACAGAACTACTAAGCCATGACAACATAGGGGAAACAGCCACTATTAACATTCATATACTTACAAATGGTAGTTTAACTATCACTAAGCAGGTCTGCAGTCAGCCGAGAATTTTACAAAACGGCCAATCACAAAACAGTGAGATAAATGTGGCATATTTAAACCCCACAGGCGGGAATACGTGCCATAACTGATTGTAGCTCACATCTGCAGTTAGAATGTCTGGTGTCGGAGAGGGAACATGCTTCCGAGCGCAATGTTGGGGCATCGAGGAGTCCAAATACATGGTTTGGCTCCTTGTCCACTGTCACAAGTCAAAACTTCTGCAGGGCCAGTTCCAAGGGACGGAGTACAAGGCAGAGGCTTGGAACCGGTTAGCTCGTGACCTCACCAGTGCCACAGGCGTTCCTCAGACTGGTGAGCAGGTCCGTCACCACCTTGCAGACCTGAAGAGACGAAAGCAGGACCACCTGAATCAATGGATACAGGAGGCCAGTGGGATGCGAGATGCCCCACAACTGAGTATGTAGCCATGGAATGCAGTATGTAAGAATTGATAATGGACTATGTATAATGGATAGGTATGTCTCAATATCCCTTCATTTACTTTACAGCTGCAGGTGACAGTGCTATGAATCAGCAAGCCTATGTTGATAGGCTGCTAAGGCTGCACCACCAGGCAGGTTAGTGATTATTCTGCATGTATTGTTATATAAAATATGGGAGAGAGCATGAAAGAAAGTGTTGTAGTCCAATAATACAGCCATAAAATTGCCTGAATAAGTCCTCTGCATGTACTGTCAGATAAAAATGTCAGAGAGGCAGAAAAAGAGTGTAGAAACCCATTAAGAAAGGTAACATATGTCTGGAATAATATCTCTGCAGGCACTGTCATATAAAATAAGTGAGTGAGCCTGAAAAAAGATTGTTCTAACCTATTAATAAAGGTATAATATGTCTTGAACATGTCTGCCATATACACTGTTAAAACAAATAAAGGAGTGAGCCTGTGGAAAAGTGTGTAATGTCATTAATAAAGGTCTAAAACCCAGAGTGTGTCTGTGTCACAGAGTCTGAAATGTTGTTGTACCCTTGCAGTATGCAAACAGTACTGTTTGAAAAGGTGGTGGCAACCCAGGGTTGTGCAGTCCCATATAAAGTGGGTGATGGAAGTACTAGTAGCTGTGAAACATATATACAGTCCACAACAGGCAGTTACTGGCTGGCATAAATAAGTAAACCTGGCACAACGTGTAGCATGTTATTTTTTTCTCCAGAAATGTGAGTGTATGTCAAGAAATGCAGGGTTCTGTACAAATTGAAGTGAAAATGTCATGTGATAACATCCCAGATATGTAGATAAAGAAATATAAATGCAATCAAGAAATATGTAGCAGTAACTTCTGCATCCTGGACAGTTAGTATGTCAGATATAGGTCAGGCATGTATTGAACTAGCCAAACCCATTACACAACCTAATGTATGGTGGCAAGTGTAATAATACAGGTAGGGGATATACACTTGCAGTCACTAGGAATGTAGTGTAGACTAAAAGGTCATTATAAGATGTTTACCGAGGTTTTTCATACACCCTACTGTATGTGTATAAACCATGTAATTCCACACCTCAATGGGTATGTGTAATCTTAAATATTTGTTGGGACATATGTCCTATTGTTCTATAAATATTTGCGTTCATGTTGATGCATGTGCCCTGTTTAAACACCACAATCATGATGGCTTGTTGCTACCAAACATCCCTGCATGCTGTTGGAATAACCACTGTGGTTCATTATATGCATGTGTTATGCTTGCTGTTCAACTGTTGTACCCTTGGTGTGTTGGGTTAATGGGAATATTATTGCATGCTGTTACAACTAATCTGGAATGCTGTTTTGCTTATGTTGTAATTAAACACGCCTAATCACAGAACGTATGGGAAGGCCGGTCCCAGCGGACCCACCTGTCCCTCCTCAGCCGGCGAGTGCACCTGGCACCAGCAGGTCCGGTGCCCAGCCCGGGCTCCCCTCCTCCTTTGGTCCTGTGCCACCTTTGGATGGAAGAGCTGCAGGGGATGGGGCTTGTCCCCCTGTGCAAGCGTGAGCGGAGAAGGACCACCTGTCACCCTTCAAAGGGTCCAGGCTGTGGTGCATAGGGAGATCCAGCGTTCAGTCACTGATCCCCTATGCCAGCTTCAGGCTAGAGTGGCACATCTCATGGGTGAGCCTGCCCATCCTATGCAGCCCCCAGCACAGCCACCCTCGGGGCTGTGAAGGTTCAGTGGTGACTGCCCATGGGTGGGGATTTCAGTTCCACTGTTACCATCTGTGGGCTCATGGGCTTGCGATTTCCAAACATCCGACCCTGTCAATTGTGTTCACCCACCCCATGTGTCATACACCACCCCTGTATACGTCTTGTCTGTCTTGTCTGTTTACCTTCCCAACCTACGTCCCCGGACATACCTACTTCCTCTACCTCACTTCCTACTCTCACCTGAAAAAAAAAGGGCAATCTGTACCCACAAAAAAATTATGCCCCATACATAGCTGCCCATTTCGCACACATGTCCATTGGACAAACATGTAAGCTGATAATTAGAATTGGCAGTACAACATACTTTGTTGTCCTCACCCCTCTCCCAGGGGTAGAAGGTTTCAAATTTCACTCCAAATTCATTGCATATGCACAGCTATTGCTGTTAAAGAAATGGGCAGCTATGGACCTTCTCTACACCCGTTCTGCACATCCCGAGCCTGTTTACCTACTGTGTGTCCCTCTTTGTACCCCCTCTTTCACCACTTTCCTATCTCCCCATTTTCTTTTCTTTAAAAGAAATTAGCATGGGAGCTAGCAGGAGTAAGCACTTTTAAGCAGTAGTAAGCGGGTTTAAGCAAGTGTGCACATGTGTACGCTTCGCTAAGCATCACTAAGCATCGTGCAAACCCATGCAAACCCACTTACAACTGCTTAAAAGTGCCTTAGTCACTCTATGGCAGGGCCCTTGCTCTGCTCAGCAGCAAAAGAAAATACTTCTGCCAGTCTCTAACCCCAGACCATTGACACAATAGACTGCATGAATTGCCACTAAGCCACAGCAGATATACAAATAACTTGGTTCTGAAATAAATATATCATGCATTACAATGAGGGAATGTAAATAAAAATTAGGAATGGTATAATCTTTTTCTGTGGGTCTTTACCAGCAGTGGTTGTGGAATTGCATGACATGACTGTGAAAGGAGAACCAGCCATCCTAGCAGGGAATAATGCTACAGTAGCTCCTTACAAACACCACGCAGTATCAGACCAGGATTAATACTGGCCACAGGAATACAGTGCAATAACCACATTTGTATGGCAGTTAATTGTGTAAGTGAGAAAAAAGTACATACTCCCATGTATCCTATGTTAGCATTTGAAGGGGTGCGTACATGTCTACACTGAAATGTGTGTACTGGAAGCAGCAGCATTCAGGTTTGAGTACAACATGCATATAACTGGCAACAACCCTAGCATCAGATAAGAGACATATACCAACCTTCAGACTGACACAATGGTGTCCAGAGCAAACAAGCATGGGCCCCACCTTGGAAATCTGAAAGGGCTACACCTACCTAACCTAGCATTTTATAGCAGTGGGCTGCAATCAAAGTGAGTAATGCAATCACCAAACAGCAGGCTGCATGCAATTACTGAATGGTGAGCAGCAATTGGTGCAGAGGCTGTCACATGCACAAGTGCAGATACCTAGAAAAGCAGGCTGTACCTGCAGTCCACACATGCAATTATATCATTGCAGGTGCTGTGATATAGAGAGTGAGAGAGAGAGAGAGAGACAGACACAACTGAGACAGAGACAGAACAGAACACAGTGAGAAACAGAGACAGAACATTGAATAGAGGGTGAAAACCAAAAAAAAAAAACACCAATAAAAAAAAAACTACAAAACTGTAACACATGGAGCAGGGAAATACTAAGGTAAGGTATGTAACTCACATGTATGTGTTGGCATGTTGTAGATGTTCCTGAAGAGAACTCTACACACTGCAAATCATCCATGTGTGGCAGCAGTATGTATCTATCTGTATCTGCATATGTGCATAGAGCAAGGGACATACTGCAACTGTTAGTGAAGGGTGGACAGATATCTGTCAGTGAAGGTTGATATGTGCATATATCCATGTAGGTCATAGTGTGTGGCTTAGAAAACAGCATGCAGTGCGCAGGAGCGGCTGTAGGTCAACTGGTGCCCTAGGCAAAAGGGCTCCACGGCACCCCCTACCACACCTCCTGGTGCCCCCATCCTTGTCTTACTACACCACATAAATAGTGGAAAAGCACCCCTGCTAGAGCAGCGCCTTAGGCGGCCACCCAGTTGGCCTATGCCTAAGGCCAGCTATGGTAGTGTTGATATATGTCATGTGGTGGTTAAATGCTGTCGGACAGATGTGTCAGATCTGCTGTGTTACAGCCAGTGAGGCCTGCTAATGCTACAAGGGCTGAGGACACCCACATACATTCTGCACAACACTGTGCAATTTAATCACATACCTGTACATCCCACAACTGTCGCATAAGTGATATCCCCACCATAAAAGGTGGACTGTACATATGCCTATATGTACATCCATGTGTACAGCAATGGATGTGTACAAGTATGTGTATAGATATGCATGTATATAATATATATATATATATATATATATATATATATATATATATATATATATATATATATATATATATATATATATATATATATATAGAGTGAGAGAGAGACAGAGAGACACAGGTTCATATGTACCGCAACAAGTGTGTGGTGGCCAAGGCACAGACTGTAGACAAGTGTTGATACTGCAGTGCCATTCCACCTTCCCAAAACAGTGTACCCATTAACTACCACATAGGTAGAGATGTACCTAACAGTGAAGGTGTGATAAGGGAACATGGGACACAGGTGGACAGTAGCCTCCACTTTGATGAAGACAGTGCCACACTACACCTGTAATCTGTCTGTGTGGTATGTGTCATGACAACAGGTGTGTCAGCTATGGACATATAGGGTAGAGTTCCCCTGTACTCATCACAATGCCCTAAGTGGTATGTACTTCACCTGACAACTACACCAGGTGAACAGGCAACAGACAGACCCCCCCAGAAGGTAATACTGGCTGCAAACAGATGCCCTATGCAGACTGTCTCACAAAACCACGAGTATACTGTATTTTATAATGGCCACACAGAGGTGACCTCTGCCGGACATACAGAGGTATGTCACACCCATAGCTGGGTGACAACCACCATGGCAACATATCACAATCCCTCTGGGATAAACGCTCTAGGGCCCTAAACCTTGTCAGCTCACTAAACGGCACATGCTGGAGGGATAGGTTCCCATCCCAGAGATATGCCATACACCGGAATAGACCACATAGCAATAGCAAACAAGGCTCCTCCTTAGCAGTTGTTATAAATACCCCTGATGATTTTGTGGGAGATTGGTAATACACACCAGGAAACACCTCTGTGGTTCAGGTTGGCAGGGGCAAGTGAAATCAAAGTACATGTGTGTCAAAGGCCAGGGTAGCATATGGCTAGGCTGCCATAGGCCCTAGGGCCAATAGCACATTACCTACCTATGACACTATGCACTCACACATGTACTTAATGCAATAGCTGCTATGTGAGGTTGCATAAGTGTAACGCTGAATGTGTGGAAGGTCGGTAAAGGTGTGATAGCTTAGTGTGATGTTTTATCTGACATGGTAGTGCCTATCCTAGCTGTGAGGATAGCAACTGATGTGTAATGTGCTGTTAGGCAGACATAGTAGTACAGCAGATGATGTGACATAGTTCTCCGTTGACGAATGTGATGTCTCATTGTAGGCTAAAGCAATACATGTATGTTTAGTGAGTGGTACTGCTGGTGAATCCATCGCCAATATGAACTGTAGTACTACCTGAAGCTGTAGGCCTAAACAGCACAGTATGGTGTGTGTTCACATTGCTTGGAAACACTGTCATGTGTGTTTCCTGTAGTCGCCACAGAGGACAGAATGCAGACATAAGGGTGTGTAAGTAGTGGCACACAGTACCGTATGGTACACAGGTAATGCTCATCTGTGTAGGCATACAGTGGTGCGTTGTATGTTTGCCTGATGTGTGTGTGATTATGCCTGTACAATGACTGCAATCATATGTGTGTTACAGGGTAAATGTGTGTATCCAGCAACATATATATTCTGTTACAGCAGTATGCCACCTATAGTAACAACTGGGCACATCTGTTAGGCAGGGCTATGGCATCAATGACTAGGGTGGTTGATTGTTACTACTGTACCTGTACTATACATCCATTGCAATGGATGACATCTCTGTTCGTGCATCTGTGTGATATACACCTCTGTCTTGAGATTGTGCAATGTGCCACAAACAGTGTGTCGGGTACTGTTGTATAGTGGTGTGATATATAGAGTCTGCCAGGCAGTGTTAGTTAGTTGTGGCCTGAGAGCCAGTAAGTGGTATTGAACATGTGCAACCTCTGACAGCCAATAGGATGGTATATATGGCAGTAAAGTGATATCTGTGGGTAAAGGTGTAAAGTGTGACACAGGACACTCTCACACATATTGTTCATATCTTTTTCATCCAGATGGCCCACCACCGCAACCCAGCATATACACTGGAGGAGGAAGAGGTGATACGCAACAACGTTTTGCAGCAGTACATAATGCTCTTCTCCAGAAGTGGCCAGCACCAGCAGGAGTGGACTGCACTGTGGCAGGAACTTGTTAGTTGGGTAAATGACATAGGCATGCATAACCAGACATATGAGCAGGTACGCCATCACTGCAGTTATTTAATTAAACAAGTCCGGCGGTATGCGTCTGATATCCAAAGACAGCAGCTTGCCACAGGTGGAGGGGTGGCCATTCATCCCCCCCCTCACCAGAGTGGAGGAGCTGCTCCTAAGCATGATGGCTCCTAAACAACAGCTACAACAACCACTGACATGTGTTGTAATAGAGGCCGGAGCCACCCAGCACATCCACCTGGAGCAAGTAGGTAACATGCCAAATCTGTAGACTACAGTTAACTGTATTGTTAGATTATGTGTACGTGAAATGTGTACTGTGTGCTTAGCAGTTCAGCTGCCTAGTGTTGTGCAATACGGATAGTTTGAATAATATCCCTACACCTACACCTGTGACTGTTGACTGTTGTTGTACTGCAGTTTAGCATACCCACTGTAGCAATGCCACAGTTGTGGCCACTGACGAACCCTCTCATATTCTCATAGGTCCCTCTGGTGTGAAGATAGGGCAGCTGATCCATGCTGGTGAGTGTGTTATACATGCAATGCTGGTAATGAAATATACATGTCATAGTTGAGGTGTAGGCCATGTACACGTAACATACCTACGCATAATGCATGCCATGTATGTTTGCTGTGAGATGTTGCACAGCTCAGTAATGTCAGTAGCTGCCTCAATGACATGCAATGCACAGAGCATGATACACAGTTGTAGCAACCCCATACTGCACATTGGATAGGCATAGTTGCAACACCTGTACACAACATAACACATTGATCACATGCAGTACACAAAGTCATGCTACATATGGCATAACCACACACCTGCTGTAATGTCACAGGTCAGTATCCCACATGTCATCCACGAACACATGACGTACCTCGGGGGTAGAGGCCTATCATGGGGCTGTGCAACACTCTTCAACACATAACACAGTCATGTGAGGCAATGCCCCTACTGGGCACGTCATACACCCATGTACAAAGTGGCTGTGTAATAGTGAACATATCCACAGCACTGCATTTCAGGTACAGCATGCTAGGCAGTGGTCTGTCACACAGTAGTAGCCGTGAGTGACCACAAGATGCATGATGATGATGATGGCACATGGTACTATACCCCATCCGGTTACAGTGACCACAATACTACACATTGCAGTCTTTGCTGTGCACCTCATTGTTCTGTGTGTGCAAACATATGCACCTATACACACCATGCATAGGATGTTGTGTGTGTGCTTACATATGCTAGTATACACATTCTGCACATCAGTCGCCATCTGTACAAAGAGTCACATATATATCCTGAAATGCTATTGGGTGTATAGGTCACATGACACACATTGGGTATGTGTGGTGTTTAATGCTGCAGTCATGTAGCATACCATGTCGTGGCTGACTGACATATCTGCAATATGTGCCACACTCACCATAACGACTGTACAATGTCCATGTCGAGCATTGGGATTCCTTCATGTCTACATGCACCACTCATCCCATGTCTGTACATTGCATGCATTCGCTACACCTGTGCCCACTATTATGTGCTATGGGCACAGACACTGTCATCAGACATGGAAATCTATGTGTCACACAGATAAAACATGCAGCCATGGTATGTATACCATTGAGTGATGGTGCACATAACATTGCAGAGCAGATAATACTTGCACAGCAATGTTGTGTCCATGTACACACTCTGTTCCAGGGTGTACCCAATGACTGAACAACTACACACATGCATCAAAGCCATGTATAATGTCATTAGATAGGGCTGTCTACACTTGCACTGCATGGTCTTGAGCAACACATATTCTGCATGCTAACACGTGTGTGGTGACTGTTTGCCTTGTGATACTATCACCCACCATCACCCACTATTGTGTATGTGTTGGATTGCTGGTGTGTGTGTGTGTGTGTGTGTGTGTGTGTGTGTGTGTGTGTGTGTGTGTGTGTGTGTGTGTGTGTATGTGCTGTGGTGAGCAGTGTATTTATGTGCATGTGTGCATGTGTGCATGTGTTCATGTGTGCATGTGTGCATGTGTTCATGTGTGCATATGTTCATGTGTGCATGTGTGCATGAGTTCATGTGTTTATGTGTGCATGTGTTCATGTGTGCATGTGTGCATGTGTGCTCACATCACGTACAGATTGTAAAGTGTGTTTCTTGTCTTCCTTCCACAGGTGCTGAGTTAGGGGTGGCTGAATGCAGCAGGGAACCTGATGTCACCGCTACTAATAGTGGAGATGATGAGACATGTATTATGGCACAGGAGGGTCTGACAGGGTCTGTCGTTGGTCCACCAATCAACACTTCACAGCAGTCAACCCCATCTATGCGCACACTCATACTGCCAATACATCCCTCGTCACCAATGGCCTTAGCTGAGGGACAGCATACAGTTGGCATTGACCAGGAGAGTGTGGTACCTATGGCACGTGCATCCCCTCACAGCAGCCATAGCTGGATTACTGGAATGGTACCACATAGGCGGATGTCCAGGGGTTCTCGGGGGAGCACCACTGGTCGTATTGCCCCTGGCAGACGTGCCCCCAGAGGTATTACAACCTCCAGTATGTTCCGGGCTGTAATGCAGGCACAGGCACGTATGGAACAGTACACCCGACAGGGACTAAGGGCACAGAGGGCACATTACACTGCTATCAATGACAGCATCTGTGACCTTGCCGGTGCCAGCCGGAATTACACCGAGGTTGTTGATAGCCATTGGAGGGAGACAGTAGATGTCCTCCACGATGTGTTAGCCATGAGCCAGGACCGTGCAGGATGGATGAGAAGCTGACGTGGATGCATGCCAGCAATAGCATCAGCTGGCAGTCGTCGCAGATGGACCACAGTTCACAGCCACTGCCGTAGTGGCAGTACCAGCCCTAGCAATGCTGGGGCTGGCCTGTCCATTGACCATCCTACTAGACCATGTGCACGTGGCACTGGCCAGTCCCAGCAGGGACATGGGTCCAGGCATCATACCTCTGCCTCTGACAACAGCACCCAGTCAGGGTTGGTACCCGATACTGCCCATAGCACCCCTGCTAGGCACAGGTACCGTGTCCGTGGCTGGAGACAGTGATCTGTATGGCCTAGCAGGTACAGTCTGTGGCTGTCCCACAACTGCCTGTATATGGCAGCCACATGGTGGAGTTGTGTGCATGCAGATGCACACACATTTACCATACAACTAGGGCTCACACATACACACACACATTACATCAACATTGGCCCATGCAGTACTGTTGTTCCTCACACACACACACACACACACACACACACACACACACACACACACACACACACAGACATGCCGATTGTATGGGTCAATGTCGGGCACTGGCAAACCTACAACACACACTGTGCATATGATGACACCTGTGGCACCTCCTGTCATCTGTAATATTGATGCAGGAACAGGATAACATGGTTCTGATGCACAGGGTGACATTATAGCAGTGTAGCAATAGTAGCAAGTTGACGACAGGAAAGTGTAATGATATCCTTGTAGGTATACCTGAACAGGCATTATGCATCACAGCTGTGATAGTCATTGTAGCATTGTTTACACCAGTGTTAGTCCTGAGTATGTAATGTCCACCCATGTGCCACTTGGCTGAAGTGTACAGTGTTGCCAGCATGTGTTAGTGAGTGGACAGTACATGTGTGATGTGTGCATTACAAATTAGCGGGTGTACATCTGTGAACATGGTGTGTGTGCACTGTCTGCATGTAAGTGCATAGTGGACATGTGGGTTGTGTGACTTACCCTGTTCTACACATTGTTAACATATCATGGTATCTTTCGATGGCCAGTATGCATTCTACTACAGATATGTACTAACATGGGTACACATGTGTGTATGACATGGGTTGGTACTATGCTGTGGGTGATACTGTTGATATCTGTCAATGATCTGCAGTCTGGTAGTATACACCATCTCAACAGCATGACTATAACCAATCATTAGATGATGTCCCGACAAAAGACTCACAGTTGTAGGGAACTCAATAACAGTTGGATCCTCCCAGTACTATACAATAACAGTAACCAGTGGTATTGACCTCCACACGTTCCTGGGACCACACCTGTGTGGCATATAGCCCTCTTAGGTACATGCAAATACTCTAGGGATATGTCCATCAACATCTGAAAATGCATGCATTAGCAAACACTGCATTCCCTGGATGGGACGCATATCTCACACAGGGGTATCATACAGACAGATACCTGTTGTCCAATACATGCTGTATAGCAGTAAGCCATCTATGGCATATTCATCCACATTTACTATACATACTATCCCAGCAGTACCACATAGGTGGTAGCCCTCAACATGTATTTTGGGTACCAATGTGCACAGACAGACATGTGTTATGTCATCTGTCCCTTGGTATCCACATATCCATAGGTATTGTGGGGTCCCTCGGTGTTTCACATAACACATTAGGAGCCTGCCTGCATATCCACAGGGCTGGTGTACACCTATAATGACTGTCCATTATTGCCAGTCGCTGTTGTGTATGAACATGTCTAACATATACCCCGGCAATTACCCTCACTCATAGTACTCTATAGTACCTGTCATGGGTGTGTGTGGCAGAGATATCCTTGGTCACGGATCACTACATTGGCCGGGATTGACACAGACATACATATGTGACCTATGATTTGTGAAGCAGCGGCCCAGTCTGTCAAAGGTTACAAATGTATTCATGTCGTATGCAGGCTTCACACCTATGTACTGATTGAGGTCACATGTACACATATTTATTTGACACGCAGATACCCGATGTGTGCAATGCACAGACTGTTTGAAACATATGTCATACCATAGTAAAAGCAAAACCCACACTGCATTGACTACCTGTGCACACACACACACACACACTTGGCATTTGCAGGACTCAAACCCCTATCTAACTATGGTATGATACTAGAAGGACACGCATTAACACGGCGTGCTATATGCATTACTAGGTGGTTGATCTTCTCCTTGAATATTTGTAGGATGCTGACATCATCAGACTTTCCAAAGAGGGATGTACCTCTTTTAATGTGTTTTCCCAGTCTCCAAAAAGGCTACTCCTTTTGAAGGAAACCACACACATACACTTGACGTTTGCAGGACTCAAACTCCTATCTAACTATGTCATGATACTAGAGAGAAACGCATTAACATGGCATGCTATATGCATTACTGGGAAGTTTATGTTTTCCTTGAATATTTGTAGGATGCTGACATCATCAGACCTTTCAAAGGAAACCATACCCCCCCCCAGGTGTTTGCAAGACTCAAACCCCTACCTAACTATATTATGATACTAGAACGATACACATTAACACAACGCGCTATATGCATTACTGGGGGGTTTATCTTCTCCTTGAATATTTGTAGGATGCTGACATCATCAGACTTTCCAAAGAGGGATGTACCTCTTTTAATGTGTTTTCCCAGTCTCCAAAAAGGTTACTCCTTTCAAAGGAAACCACACACATCCCCCTCCACACACACACTTGGCGTTTGCAGGACTCAAATCCCTATCTATGCTCTGATACTAGAGAGATACGCATTAACACGGCACGCTATTTGCATTATTGGGTGGTTTATGTTCTCCTTGAATATTTGTAGGATGCTGACATCATCAGACGTTCCAAAGAGGGATGTACCTCTTTTAATGTGTTTTCCCAGTCTCCAAAAAGGCTACTCCTCTCAAAAGAAACCACACACTTACACCCCCCACATACACACACACACTTGGCATTTGCAGGACTCAAACCCCTATCTACCTATGTTATGATATTAGAAAGATACGCATTAACATGTCACGCTATATGCTTTACAGGGCGATTTCTGTTCTCCTGGTATATTTGTAGGATGATGACATCATCAGACTGGACATGGTAATGTGTTTACACATTGTTTTACAATCCCAGGAATGATCCATGTAGGTTGGCAGGTATCAACAGCTTGTACAGAACCCCGTGAGTCTCACCTTGTGTGATCTATCTGTGGACACATTGACATCCCTCCATCTGTCAACACGTATCTATGCACAGATTGTTGATTTTGTGGATACGACATGTGTCTGTGATGTTGATGAAGAGCTGTTCAAAGTCTATGTGGGACATGTGTAGCTCTGTTCTATGATGTATGTCCTGGGTGGCTGCCTTGCAGACATTGTAGCATGCTTGGGAACCATGATCTGCACATGAACATACCACAGTTGGTAGGGTTGTGTGTTTGTCGGTTTCCAATAGATCTGTTTATCACGTCTGCCATGATGCACTCCATGGCCTTGCAGATCAGACTTTATAGGCTTACTGGACTATACTTCCCATGGTGTGTTGTGCACCAACACATGTGGGGAGTGCCTTATGTTGCTGTAACACATTGGACGGTTCCAGGTCCTGTGGAGTGGGTGAGGCTCAACAGACTGTTCAGGTGCAGGGTCTGTTTGCTCTGTAGTGCATGCATGACACATACTGGGAAACAATGTAATCCAATTGCTGCCATGCTTTTGGCTTTGGGGGGAGTTGTTCAGCCATTCCACATGTGATATCTCCTGGTATGATGTCAGGGACTATCGTCTGTGGGAGGTGGGTATGTATGCATGGGCCTGTCTGATAGGATGTTGGCAATGTCAGTAAGGTACAGTTGTCCTTGACTCAGCACATATATGCGTGTATATTACTATTTATTACATAGCTGAAGGACATGTCATGATTCTCAGTCTGGACTCCTTCTCACCACTCTTTACAAAACACCAACAAACCTGAGCACTAATCCCGGTTATACTCTTTTACACACTTAACACCCTACTGATCTTTTGTGCTCAGGCTACAGAGTACGTCATCATAATACACTGGCATGTCCAGGGGTTGGTTTAATGTGTACTCTCCAGTCCAGCTAGTGAATATTGTGGTTATGACACAATGTCACATCTGCCTCATGTGCACAGACTCTCCTCCTCACTTTACACTCACATATATGTGGAAGATGTAACAATATTGACATACAGGACGCTGAGCTCTCTCGACCCATGACTGGCATAGTGTATCAGGTGGTCAGGGTGACCACACACACCACATATCAGTCTCCCATACACCAATAGTGACAGCACACAAACCACATTATCACACATACACATATTCGGAGGCTCTACATACACTCTGCCTAAGCAGCAGAGACCTCCACAGCAAACACACATACAACTGCTACCCCACTACAATGCCCACATGTCACACAGTTCACAATGTCAGTGTGCCACACAGTCACTGCCCTTTGGGCTAAACAACACACCTGATACACTTGTTATAGGTGACACAATGTCATACACACTGTTGTCCCACTCACCAGGCCAAACAAGGGAATAGTCACTTTGAGCTGTCTCTCAGGTGCCAGAATCTGCCACATAACACATGCACTCAGGTCACTCCAAAGCAAGTCCAGGGCTGGCTCCATCATTGTCCAAGCTGGTGCTTACAACCTCAGATGTTCCTCCCTGGACCACATGACATGAAACATAGAGGAACTCTGTGATCATGTAGCCCAGTCCAGTATTACCCTGACCTTGTCTAGCATCTTACACTCACCAAGTATGTCACAGTATAACAACACACAGAGCATGTTTAACAGTTGGCTAACATATTGGTGTTATTCAAAGGGGATACAGTGTCTGTCACCCTTGGGTGACATGCTTGACATGCCACGTAGCTTCCCTATGGACAGCTTGCACCTGTCACCCTTGGACCTTTGAATACTGGCTAGGGTACTTGCTGCCACCATAGTGCCTTATTTAAGCGGGGCTCAAAGGACAGAACCACCTCCATAGACATTACAGAGTACACGACACTGAGGGTAATGCTGCTCAACACCAGATGTATTACCCTCAAATTGTGCCCACTCAGGGATCTCCTCAGTATGGAGGATAGCAATATCTGTGCACTAACAGACACATGGTTCAGGCTCCCACATGCACACCAGCACTACCAGGTTATATTTTATACCATGCTTTCTGACCACATAACTCGTAATGGCCAACAAAATTAGGGGGAGTATCCATATACATCACAGATACACATACCTAAGGGTTGGTAGCAATACACAAAGCATCACAGATCATACATATGCACCTAACATTGTGCAAATCGGCCTTTTGGTTTGTTGCCTGCTACAGACCACACTCCCCAACTCAGCAACCCCACTCAGCTTTCCTGGGAACATTGGACAATATGAAGGTCTCCCCAAACACCATTATATTGTGTGACGTCAAATACCCACACATTGACTGTGGATAGTACTCAGGCCTCAACACCCTCGACCAACAGTTGCTACTATTTCTACACTCATATGCTTTGGCACAACCAGTCACCACACCCACACGAGGGGACAACATATTGGACATGATCATCACCGACATGGGGACTCTATGTACCACACCTGCGATATACCCCTCATTGCTAAGGGCAGAACATACTTTATCTCACTGGACATCCATATCCCGTCCCCACACCCTTCCTGGGTAATGTTGGTGAACTTCCCATAGGAAAACATCACACTCCTCCAAACCATGGTGGTATCCTTCAGAGACCCTGGGCCAGTGGTAAGTATGGCTCAGACTGCTGTATCATTTACATACACATTCTATGGACACCTAGTGGACCACATGGATCGTTACATCCAAAATAACAACTGGACTCATTCCTGCAATGGCAGTGGACCTGTGTGGTAGACCCCAGCCATTCATATGCTTTACAACAAATGGAGGAAGCTACTACATGATAGAGCACAATCCCAGACAGGGAAGGCATCTGTGATCTGTACTAGCAGACAGCTACAATCACATGGGTAATTATGTCAGGCACGCTTCTAACGGACAATTGCACCAGACACGTCGGACACTCACAAGGCCTTCTTTAGTCGATTCACGTACCTGGCTGGACACTCACTGACATGCTGTGTGTTACTGCATACTGACTAAACATACCCTGATCCCACTGACATTGCCATCATCCTGGCAAACAGGATCAGTGCAGATGTGTCCCCCACATCCCCCCTAAGGTGGTATTGTCCATACCAACAGAGTGTAACCTCCCAGACATCATGAGTAAACAGGTGAGTGCTGCCCTCCCCACAGCGGACAACACAGCATCAATGGGATCAGACGATGTCCCAGCCTGTGTCGTACACAGCCTTCATGACAGACATAACACTCACATTACGTCACTGTTCGACATAAGAGTTACTGCAGCATATGTACCCATGGAATGGCATACAGCGATAGTGGTCCTGCTCCACTGAATACTGCCACAACAGACCACAGGCAATATCGGCCTAAAAGGCTAATTAGCCTGTTCTGCAAAGCTATGGGGTGTATTGTAATGGGACTCATGCACATAGACATGGGAAACCTACAGACACTGGGTCCTACACATTACAGCATTGTTGTGGGCAGATCTTGCCTGTTGGACCTGTTCATATTCTTTCAACAGTTACCAGGTCCATCAGTGTTGGGACGGTTGTCCACACAGCCTGCCTGGATCTTGCACAACCTTTCAACATAATACCCCGCTCGGCCATTATGCATAGTCTCCCCAGCATCAATATTGACACATATCTGACATAATGGATTGCTACCTGGATCAGGGATAGCACCCACATGCTCAGTGTTGCAGGTGCCATGTCTGACTATACACCCATGACACATGGCATCCCACAAGGCTCAGTCCTGGGACCTCTCTTGTTCAGTATATATTTGTGTGATGTGCAGGCTATCACAGGAGGGCTATGGCTGCCCATGTTTGCAGATGTCTGCAAACTGGTTGCCATAATCAGCTCTCCTGCTGGCACATGCATACTCATACTGGGTCTCACAGAGATAGGTTGAATGGTGCCTGAGCCATGGCCCATGGCTACATGCCATTAGTTGCATCGTCATCCTCTTTGAGGATTACAAAATGCCCACACATTACCACATAGGTTGTAATCCATTACATACAGTAGTGGTTGTTATGGTTTTGGGGACAAAACCTGTTCGTACTCTCGCCATTGACAATCCTATTGCCATAGTGGTTAGACAGTACGTCTACATAGCCCACCATATCCCACATGGTTTCACATGTTGATCACGTGTTGTCATTGTGCCCCTATACTCTTCACGACCATGCTTGGTTACTATGCCACATTTGGGATGTACCTTACCTGACACCTACAGCAACTGTAATGGCCACAAATGTTACTCATCGAGCAGATGAAGGGACTCCCACAGATGCCCT
This sequence comes from Protopterus annectens, assembly GCF_019279795.1. Taxonomy (NCBI): domain Eukaryota; kingdom Metazoa; phylum Chordata; order Ceratodontiformes; family Protopteridae; genus Protopterus; species Protopterus annectens. The sequence goes on along the minus strand of NC_056734.1, from coordinate 442,849,173 downwards.
GCACAGTTCCGATACAGTAACTCCAGCTATACTCAGTCACTTACCACCTACACGGATGTGTTGTGTGCCTGTAGTTGCAGGCAATATCTGACCCAGACTTACTGGACATGCTCCACCTCAAGATATCCGACTCCCTTGGAGCTACACACTCCAGGGATATATACCTCAGCACTGATGTTAAAAGGACATGCTGGAGGGACAGATTATTATCAGAAAGCCTCCACTCACTCCGGAGTGTAGTTCCGGTTTTGGATAGGCAGAGCCACCCACTGACCACCTAAAGGTGACATCTTGACATGTGGATGGGTGATCACATGTTTACCCATGGGATATCTTCTGGGTCCCTGCTAGACAGATGCACAATACACTCAACATGAATGGGCTATCTTGTGTGACCTACTATTCAGAGACACAGTGTTCTGATTAGACTGGGTTGCAGAAGCCAAACACACTCTGGCTATGCTTGCACATGCCCTAGGGCAGATAGCCTAGTATCAACCTCTGAACCTATGATAATTTTCATGATGCATAATGTTTATTGCTGATACTGTTTGCAGGTTTTTATCATCTTTGCTTTCACACTTTCTATGCACCACTTAGGTATCTGCAGAACATATTTGCTTATGGCAGGGTTCCACTATATTATTTACGTGTCTGTTGTCATATCGGTGTGTGCACAGAGTAGATTGCTGGGTAGTGAGAGGTTCATGGGTTAACACATGCAACTGCCTGCTATATGTGGCTCAGTGCTGTACTCCAACATGGCGTAAGTGTGTGAGCATGCCCAGTTCAGACTGTCAGTGTTCTGTTGCCTGACATTTGTCTCATGTATTCAAGTGTGTGAGCATGCCCAGTGTGACCTTTCAGTATGTTGCTGTCTGAGGTCCACTACATTTGTTGATGTATGTCTACATGTCCAATATTAACATTTGTACTGTGTGTGTTGAAAGTCAGGGTCTATTCTTACTCCAGGACTCACCTTTGTGTTATAACTCGACAGGGATTATGCTGTGCCTGCAGGGTTTCCATGAAATACCTTGCATAGACTTATCAACATTTCTTCATACAGGATGACCACTGCAATACTGTCATGGTTTAGTGATTCAGTGCTATGACTATAGTGCACAGTATCCTGGGTTCGAGACCCATCGCCACTTATGTTTTCATACTGAGCAGACCAGACTGCTTAGGGGCCAGTAGAGCAAATATGAGCATGTTGGCTTTTGTTCAGCTATGCCCTACCTAGACCCAGCTTGTCCAACATTGCTCAATATTAACCCTCATTGCTGGACATTGGCCAATATTACTCTACGTTGACCACATTTGTAGTAGTTGGTGTGTGCGATTTTGTTTACATATACTTCATGATGGTAAATGCTGTTTAGCACTGCTTTATATTGCTTAACACATGGCAATCATGCCTCAGGTGTTAATGCAGGGCTGCCTATGTCAGATGCACATACTACACTCCCTATACATGTTTGAAAGCAGGTAGTGTCAACGTAAGCATCCCTTTTACTATATGTGTGGGTCAGAGAGAGGTATCACTTCCAGAGTTCCTACTGAGCCAGTGTACGTGCTATGCGTTGCCTCTTTGCCAAGGCCAAAGCATACTGGGCCTGCCTCCTTCTGCCTACTGTGGCAGGCTCAAGTTGTTCCTCCTCCAAGTCACGCTCTGCCTGTGATGGCCTTGGCAATGGTGGGGGGCTGTTTGGCCCAGACCTATGCTGGTCCTGCTGCAGCTGTTTTCGCATGATCATATTATGTAGCATAGCACATACCATGACAATTTGGGTACATGTAGTTGGTGAGTACTGCAAGGCTCCACCAGATGTGTCCAGGAACCGGAACCATGACTTGAGCAGCCCAAACACACGCTCGATTACATTTTGTGTGTGTGCGTGTGCCTCATTATGGCGTTCCTGTTCAGGTGTGTGTACGTTTCTGATGGGTGTCATCAGCCACGGCTCCAGTGCATAGCCAGCATCCCCCACTAGGTGACCATGTGGGATGTCCCCAGTGGCAAATTTCTGGTACAGCTGCATCAGATGCCAGATATGGGAATCATGGTAGCTTCCAGGGCAGCCAGCACACACATTCAGTATTATGCCCTGGGCATCACACATGACTTGGCAGTTGATGGAGGGGAAGCCCTTGCGGTTGAAGTAGACCCTACCCCACTCACCGGCTGGTGCTTTGATGCATATGTGTGTGCAGTCTATTGCACCCACTACCTCAGGGTATTCTGCTATTTGCTGGAAGAGACGCATATTGCTAGCCAATTCCTCACAGGATTTGGAGAAATATACATGATCACCGACATGTGCTGACATGGCATCCAGGAACTGGTGCAGTACCCTGGATGCTGATGCCTGTGATATCCCCATCATATCACCAGTTGGTCTCTGGAAGGTACCTGTTGCTAATATTCTTAGGACCTTAGTTTCCACTGGGATGGGTTCCCCTCTCTTGGTTTTGTGTGTGAGGCATGGCCTGCACAGCTCAACAATTTGCTGCAAGAGGTCTCTGTCCACTCTATAGCATTCCACTATCTCCAGCTCATGTAGCCCCTGGTAGGTAACCCTGGGCCTGTACACTCTTTTCTGTCTCCTCCATCTCCTCACTGTGGGTTGCCCAGCAGCATTTGCATTATCACCACCCTCAGCATGTTGCATATGTCGCCTTATAACAGCAATGGCAGCCCCTAACATTTTTTGTCTCAGTGAAGCTTTTTCAGTTTTCACCTCTATTAGCTTACTGCAGTGTTGTAGTGTCTCTTAAGAGAAACATAATGGACTGGTGTTTGCAGAGTTTTAAGTGCTAGGCTGGGCTGGGCTTGTGTACTGCCTGGGTAATTGCCTGTTCTGATTGTTTTCACCTGCTAGCTCTGCTAGTAGTCCCTGATAACTTCCCACTATTTGGTGTGCTTACTTTTTCCTTTCTGTTTCCTCGGGGGGAGCGCCTTGCACACAAGCGCAAACACGCGCACAGCAGCCAACACGCGCGCACACATGCTTACATGGACTAAACCTTGCTTATTCTTGTTAAAACGCGCGCACACCAGCGCAAGCATGCTTACAACTGTTTACACAGCCTTACACATGCTTACTCAAGCCTACACGTGCGCACACACGATTACACACGCGCACACTTTCTTACTCGGGTTTACTGGCATGCACACGCACGCATGCACGCTCAACAAGAAACTTTGGTGTTATCCACGGCATACACCTTCGATTTCTTGACTTTACCTGGCCTACCTGTTGACAAACCTCTTTCACTATTATGTGAATGTAAGCTGACACATGACACTCTGCTCCAATGAGCTTCACTCCTTTCATACATACCCCCCTCGTGATGTCACCTATCTTCTACTCTGTTACACCCCTTATCCTACTCCTACACTCCACTGACTGTGCTCATTTGCTATGTAAACTTGCGATTCACTATCCTAACTCTCATTTGCATAGGATTGCCTACTAATGCTTAGTTACATCTCTTAGACTGAGCTTCCCCCCTTAGCAACCTCTACTCGGTGGCCATGTTGTCTTCAGCCTGCCATTCCCTTGCATTGTAAATTCTTTTTAGCTATAAAATCCACATTTGTGGATCTTAATTATTAATTTTCTGCTTTTAGGGCACAGCGCGTTTGCGCGGCGCTGCGCTACGGTTAAACCCCGGAGATCGGGATAAAAAAAATTATTTTATTTTTAATTTGCATCCCTTCCCGTTGCCAATGGCCATATTTTTGGCCATTGGCATGCTTCCTCCTGTACATTCATGCTTTATTTCCAGCTGACACGGTTCCGTTTTGCTATTTGCAGAACCGTACTCAGTTATCAACTAAGTACGTTTCTTCAAGTAACACTACTGCTACTCAGACAGGTTTGGGTTTCCTGGATTGCAAATTTACCCCATTTGCATAGCTTTCACCTGCAATTGAGGTAATTTGCATATCCCAGCCCTGTCCATGTAGGACTAGTTTAGAGATCTCAGTTGCACACCCCTACGGGCTGTTCCTGGATCACTTGGCGGACACGTTGGCTGCATGGAGTCTTACTCTACTCTAAGACTCTGTGCAAGCCTTCATGAATCCGGCCCAATGTGTATTAAAAGAGTTACATTTTGGCACTCATACTGATAATCAGTTCCTTTTTAATAATCTGTCTAAATCAGAAAGTGTGGCTTTAAATAATTTGAGACAAAATAAGAATATTGTTATTATGAATGCTGATAAAGGGGGTACAGTAGTTGTTATGGATTGGGTTATGTATGCAGCAGAGGCGGATAGACAATTAAAAGATGGTAGATTTTATACTACAATGTCTATCGATCCTACCCCCAGGTTCAAAAGTGAGATTGATGCATTTTTAGACCTGGCAGGTATTGAGGGTATTATCAGTGACAAGGTCTCATTTCATTTAAAAGTTAAAGACCCATTGCCACAGCACCTTTATTTGTTTCTGAAAATTCATAAACATGCCACACAGCCCCCTGGAAGACCCATTGTTGATGTTAATGGTTCCCTTATGGAACCATTATCATAATTTCTTACTAGATATCTCAAACCATTATTGGCACATGTTAGAGTTTGGATAAAATATACTACCGAGTTTTTGAATGTTATTTTGGATGCTCAATTGGATGATGGCTGGTTCATGTGTACACTAGATGTGGTCTCTTTGTACACAAGTATTCCCCATTGAGCTGGCTTAAGTGCTCTTGAATATTGGTCAGAAAAAACATCTTTATATAGTCCTGGTTTTAACACATTTCTTATTTGTTTGACGGAGCATGTGCACACTAAGAATATTTTATTTCAAGGACACTTGTTACTTACAGCTCAAGGGCACTGCTATGGGGGCTTCTTTTGCCCCCATTTATGCTGATCTTTTTATTGGGTATTTAGAGCAAATGATTATAACAATAGTCATAATCTTTTTTTGGAAGAACTTGATATTTGGAGGAGGTTTTTAGACGATTTCTGGTTAGTGTGGAAATCGGATGCCTAATATTTGTACAAATTTGTTGAATATCTTAATGAAAACAAATGAGGCATCCAATTCACCTTAAATTTTGATAGGCAGTCCATCTCCTTTGTGGATGTGTTAGTGAGTAAGCAATCGGATGGTACACTATCCTCCACACTTTATCGTAAACCTTTCCATTCTAATAGTCTTTTGCATGCAACCAGCTGTCATCCACCTCACACCGTTCATAATATTCCGAAGGCTCAGTATATGAGGATTCATACGATTTGTTCCAGTAATGAGGATTTTGTTAAGCAAGATGAGGAATTAACTCAGAGGTTTGTACAACGTGGTTACAAAATATCATATTTGTTTCGGACCAGTAATCAAGTCAAACAAATGGATAGAGGGGATCTGTTGAAATATAAGAGTTATGATCAACAAAAATATCATCCTATTAAATTTATCTCCAGTTATGGTAGGAATACTTATGGATATGGTAGGAATATTTATGGATATTATACAAAGCCATTGGGGTATCCTGCTATTGGATGAATGCCTAAATACATTTTTGGAGAATAGATGTCATTTTTCTTTTAGGAAAGGTAAAACCATGCGTGGTTATTTTAACCATTATAAGTGCAGTCAACCGATTTCAGTATCCAAATAGGTTACCATTGAAGGGGATAAAGTGGTGGGCTGTTTTTCTTGTGGACACTTGTTCATTTTGTAAACATATGGTTCAAACTAAAGAGTTTTCATCTAAAAATGCACCACGTAGATTTAATATTAAGATTTTTGGTAATTGCTCTGCCTTTTATATAGGACAAACATCTAGACCTATTAAGTTTCGGGTGTCTGAACACTGTTGCAGTATTAGAAATAAAAATCCCAATAATGCGTTATACAACCACACTTTAAAACACCCCTCTGCCCAATTTAGATTCATTATTATTGATAAGGTGTGGGGGGATAAAAGTTGTAAATTTAGTTGGAAAAATATTTTGAATAGGAAAGAAAAAGCATGGATACTTAGATTATGGGGCTTGTTTTTACCTGGTTTGAATGAATGCCTTTAATTGGGCTATGGTGATTGGTTAATTAATTATGTCATGCTATAAAAAAATTCTTCTTTACAGCCTATGTGTACACTGATAAAGACTTAGGGCCCAAACCGGTCTGTGGCTGCTTTTGTGACTTTGTAATAAAAGTGATTCCTTCTCCGGTGGTGCTGGTCAATTTTTTGGTTTTATTGGTTTGGGAGATGTCAGTGGATAAAAATGACTGACCCTGTTGAGCTGATAAAGTTAGAAAGTCATTAACCTGTCTTTGCAGGACTAATGTGCACTTGTGTTGAGAAAATTAGAATAGTTTACTGGGACCCTTTTTATCACAATCAGACATGTGATGTGTGCACATTCAATAAAGTGGATGCAATTGTTGAGCATGGATATTGCTGAATTATAACAACTGCAGTCTGAGTGGCTTTTTATGACTAAAATGTTCTTGAATGCGTACATTTGTCATTATTGGTAAATACTTTTGTTTGTGAACGTGAAGACAAATTACCGCTAGATACTCCCAAAGTATCCTGTAGCAAAAAACAGCAGCACAAAAGGGTGAAGTAACTAGCAGGATACACCACGAGAATTCCAAAATGTAGATAAAAAACTTCTTTATTCCACAACAAGTAAAAGATAAGCGCTTTCGCGTGCTTCATGCACGCTTCATCAGATCTATTAAACATAATCAATCTTCAACTTATATAGTGAATAAGCCATTCAATTCAACACTAACAATTAATCAATTAAACCTTATGGTTAAAATTTTAAAGCCCCATACACCAATTCCATAGTATCTCCTGCTGCAACACTATCAACCTACCTAACAAGTGTAACTAACATAAACAGTTTCTCAGAAAACAAGTGAATAAGTAAATAAGTTATTAAATAAATAAATAAATAAATAAATAAATAAATAAATAAATAAATAAATAAATATCTGCAGGTCTTCTTATCAAACACGTAAAAAAAATGTAAGAATGCAACTGTTATATGAATAACATACAATATAAAACTTGCGTGTAAACATTCATATCAGATAAAAGGAATGCTATGCTTGCAGTCTATCTATTAGTCGCTGTCATCTCTTCCATAAAGCTGTTGGTAGAAAACTGTAAATATTATTACGTTAACCTTTCACTAAAGTATTTAGTAGTCGCCTATTGGGAAATGAACGTTCTCTTCAAGAACCCTACATTCAAAAAGGTTAGTAAATTCTATACCCGGTTCTTGGATGATGTGTTCATTCTCATTCAAGGCGACTACTATACTGCTACTAAGTTGGTTGAAGAGATGAATGAGTCCAGTACCTTCTTAAAATTTACTCATAACTTTTCTACTAGCGAAATAGACTACTTAGATGTTAAACTTAGAAAGGACCCCTTTAATAGTGGTATCTTTTCTAGCATTTATAGGAAGCATACTTATTGCAATGCTTTCCTACATTTCACCAGTAGTCATCCATGGAAACACAAGAGATCGATTGTTAAAGGACAATTGGTCAGGGCCACTGTATGTGTAACACTTCTATGGCCTTTGAGGAGGAGTGTTTAACCCTTAAGAATATGTTTTTAAATAGGGGTTACCCGGGTGACCTGATTGACGGGTTGATCAATGAAGTGTCCACAAAAAGGGCTGCGGGATTTTATAAACCCCTTCTTGAGAGAGTTAATTTAAACACTTCACATACCCTCGATTTGGCTGACCAACTTCTGGAAATTTCATCAGATTCTGCCCACCTTGGTAATATTGATGAGCCTTTACATTGCTTTAATGATAAAGTGGCCAGGTTTATTTTTACATACGGAAATCATGCTAGGTCAGTGTGTTCCATTATCAGAAAAAATTGGCAGTTCATTTCAAATAATGCATTCTTACTTGAAGCTTTGGGTACCTACCCTTTATTTGTGTACAAAAGGGGGAAAAATCTTAAGGACCTATTACAAACTTGGGATACACAAAATATTACATCAAGACAAACGGGCACTTTTAGTTGTGGCACATGCAACCAATGTAGATTAATGAAGGCAGGGAATTCTTTCACCATTGGAGACGTAAAATATTTTATCAAATATAGAATCTCCTGTGAGACAAGGTCTGTAGTGTACATCGCTTTTTGTAATTGCTGCAGGGCATATTATGTTGGTAAAACTGACCGTAGACTACGTGACAGGGTTTACCAACATGATTACGCCATAAAAAAGCAGAAAGTTGACAATGCCCTTTCTAAACATGTTTTTGATAATCCTGGGCACAGCTTCTGCTTTATGGGTATTGATTTGGTACATTTAGGAATAAGAGGCGGTCCCCAACCCTTATTTCTTGAAATAAAAGAGTTGGAGTGGCAACTGTTATTGAATGCCTTTGCTCCACCAGGCTTAAATGAAGCATGTAATATATCGGTAATATTAAAACTTAAAAGTTACCTTAGGCCTTGATAGTAAAGTTTTTAGTTCCAGTTGATTGAAACATTTTGGTTTCCATTCTTTGGGTGTATGATTATAATTCAAACAATTCACTGCCATTGGTTAGATAATTTCATTAATTTTAATGTGTTTTTAAATAAATATTTTAATATATTTTTTATATACAAAATTTTTTAGACATGATGGGTTAAACGTTGTTATGTTAGGACTTGCCGTTGTAGTTAGGTTTGGCTCAATTTACTGCACTACCTAATATGTTGTTGATTATATGTATATAATTTTCGATACTTTTTGATATTTTACTATGGTGTAAATCCCACAACACAGCTATATTATTGCCTACATTTAATTTATGTTGTTTCACTTTTATTTTCGTTTTGTTATGAACAGTTGTTTTTAAAAGTGTACAACGCCAGGTATTTGTTTTTCATGGTTGTTTCCTGGCGGGTCCTTTAAATGAACACAACAACAAGTTTCATTTGTAAAGGATGTGATGTCACTTACGCTGTGTCGTAGGGTTATAAAGCATTAACTTGCTTTATTTTCAATTGTCTGAGGAAGCTACTGCTACTTAACAGTGGCGAAAACGTTTTGAATAAAGTACGTTTACTTTATCTTGGTGCTCTGTGCTACATTCCTTCCTTTGTGCGTTTACCAGTTGTTCACTTTCTCTTGTTGTACTAGTTTGAGTTGTAAGGAATGACTAGCCCTGGAACGCCAAACTTATTTGGGTCTGGGACCCCTGCTTCAGGAGCAATTGATGATACCAACGATACCAACAACTTTGATAGACTTATGACTTTTCTTACGCAGCGGTTAGATGCTATAACCGCCCGCCTTGATAAGATTGAGTCTACACCAACTATTAGCGTAGGTTCCCATGCCGGGAACATTTTGACATCTGGGCCCACTTGTTCATTACCTCCGGGACAACCTCAGAGGATGCCTTTACTCAATGAAGCCAACTCGGCGGACGTAGGTAATGGCGTCCGCAGTATCCTGATGGGCTCAAATCAATCGGAACCGCTACGGTTGGGGCAAACAGATGGCCCCGCTCCTGGTTTCAGCGGCATGGGAGCAAATAATCACGCTCGACCTGTGGATATGAGGAATACTCCTGTGGGGCTTATTGGCGTGCCTACTTTCCATGAATGGGTTAAAAACATCGAGGCGTTCGCTTTTGGGATGCCCAATAACCATGGCTCGTCGGCCTTAGGACCTGTTTCTCCAGGCAACAGCAATGAAATCTTATCAAGTAATTTAAAATTACTTGATTCTAACATGTTAAAGATAAAAAAACTGCAACTTGAAGTATCTTACTTCAAGCAATGTATTAGTGAAAATGTTGTGCCAAAAGGGTTAAGAAGTTCGTTTACCCCTACCAGACTGTTTCAAGATGGGGCCTTTTTGGATGCCCTATCCCATTTGCTTAATAAACAAGGTCTGGAATTAATGGAATTGATGGTGACTTATTATGGGAAGCATATTGACATTTTACTAACTGAAACTAATGCTCTTAATGACAGTATCAAAGTGGACATTAATTTCGCTAGATACAAGTATGATTATGAAAGAATTTTTGAAAGTATTGATGCCCTACTTGTTAAATTAAAAGTGAACAAGAACAAGAAATTAATTAGGGATAGGCAAGCTTATGCTAATGATGTAGCCTACCCTAACCTGTTCACAAAAGAAAAAGACCCTATGAATGGTTCTGATCATTTGGGAAGTGGGAATCATGAACCTGCTACTAACTTTCCAAACACGATTGCTGACCAACAAAATCTGGACCAGGATGATGGTGACGAGGGGTCGTCGACTCACCAGCTTAGAAGAAGCAATAGGACTAAGGCCAGTGTTAACTACAAAGAACAACGGCCTAATAATCAAAAGAAACCTTTTTTAGGGCGGAGGAATTATCAGAGGAACAACAATCGGAACAGGCCGAAGTAGATACTAATTTTGGACTTCCATTTATAAACTCTGATAAACCTAGCATTTTAAAAAATAAAAAAGGTGACTTTACTGTCTATAATTTTTCTTGTTTGGAAATTGAACAAGATTTAATTGAATTACTTGCTCATGGGTTAAACTTTGTACCCGATCAGAAAATATGTTTGTCAAAACTTCTGATCGAATTTAAGTGCTTTGTGAGAAACCTTAACCTTAAGGTTATGTTTAAGGGTCTCCCTAATACGCAAAATGCACCGTTTAAACTACTTAGTAGCTTCAATCCACCCCTGCATCCTATTCTGAACACCTTTGAGTATGCGTGTGAATTGGATTTTAGGGAATTGGTTGGGAAAATCCAATGGTTTAACAACTCTAGTAACATCACATTAGAACAAAGAAAAAGTTTGGATAACTTAAGAAATTTACCCATTAGGGTAATGAAACCAGACAAGGGTGGGGGTTTAGTCATTCTTGACAAGGATGACTACCAAGGTAGGATGCTTAAAGTATTGAATTCTCCTGCTTACGAACTATCATCCCTTAATGAAACATCAGGGCAATACAATAAAATCAAAGGGTATTTCAGGGATTTGTTTATTGAGGGAAGGATAAATATAAATACGTTCAATTTTATTAATATTTCGTTCCCAAAAATCCCTGTCATGTTTGGGATCCCAAAAATTCATAAGAACTTGGAGGACCCACCCATGCGTGCCCTTATTGACGGGAGAAGTTCTATCACCCACCCTTGTTCCAAAGTTGTTGACCATATTCTTGGAAAATATTTGAAGCTACTACCTCAAATCTGCAAGGATTCCTGGTCCTTCCTTCAAGCTATAAATGATGTTCCCTACTCACCCTCCAACAACTTCCTTACAATTGATGTGGTAGACTTATATACGTCTATACCACATCAAGAAGCTTTGGAATGGGTTGAGCTTATGCTAATACATCTTAATGCTTTGAGGGATGAAATTGAAGTAGTCACCTTATTATTGGACATCATCCTATCCTCTAATTTCTTCATTTTCAATAACTGCTACTACTTGCAGAAAAGGGGAATAGCCATGGGCTCACCCTGTGGTGGCAGTGTAGCCAATTTAGTAGTCGCCTATTGGGAAATGAACGTTCTCTTCAAGAACCCTACATTCAAAAAGGTTAGTAAATTCTATACCCGGTTCTTGGATGATGTGTTCATTCTCATTCAAGGCGACTACTATACTGCTACTAAGTTGGTTGAAGAGATGAATGAGTCCAGTACCTTCTTAAAATTTACTCATAACTTTTCTACTAGCGAAATAGACTACTTAGATGTTAAACTTAGAAAGGACCCCTTTAATAGTGGTATCTTTTCTAGCATTTATAGGAAGCATACTTATTGCAATGCTTTCCTACATTTCACCAGTAGTCATCCATGGAAACACAAGAGATCGATTGTTAAAGGACAATTGGTCAGGGCCACTCGTATGTGTAACACTTCTATGGCCTTTGAGGAGGAGTGTTTAACCCTTAAGAATATGTTTTTAAATAGGGGTTACCCGGGTGACCTGATTGACGGGTTGATCAATGAAGTGTCCACAAAAAGGGCTGCGGGATTTTATAAACCCCTTCTTGAGAGAGTTAATTTAAACACTTCACATACCCTCGATTTGGCTGACCAACTTCTGGAAATTTCATCAGATTCTGCCCACCTTGGTAATATTGATGAGCCTTTACATTGCTTTAATGATAAAGTGGCCAGGTTTATTTTTACATACGGAAATCATGCTAGGTCAGTGTGTTCCATTATCAGAAAAAATTGGCAGTTCATTTCAAATAATGCATTCTTACTTGAAGCTTTGGGTACCTACCCTTTATTTGTGTACAAAAGGGGGAAAAATCTTAAGGACCTATTACAAACTTGGGATACACAAAATATTACATCAAGACAAACGGGCACTTTTAGTTGTGGCACATGCAACCAATGTAGATTAATGAAGGCAGGGAATTCTTTCACCATTGGAGACGTAAAATATTTTATCAAATATAGAATCTCCTGTGAGACAAGGTCTGTAGTGTACATCGCTTTTTGTAATTGCTGCAGGGCATATTATGTTGGTAAAACTGACCGTAGACTACGTGACAGGGTTTACCAACATGATTACGCCATAAAAAAGCAGAAAGTTGACAATGCCCTTTCTAAACATGTTTTTGATAATCCTGGGCACAGCTTCTGCTTTATGGGTATTGATTTGGTACATTTAGGAATAAGAGGCGGTCCCCAACCCTTATTTCTTGAAATAAAAGAGTTGGAGTGGCAACTGTTATTGAATGCCTTTGCTCCACCAGGCTTAAATGAAGCATGTAATATATCGGTAATATTAAAACTTAAAAGTTACCTTAGGCCTTGATAGTAAAGTTTTTAGTTCCAGTTGATTGAAACATTTTGGTTTCCATTCTTTGGGTGTATGATTATAATTCAAACAATTCACTGCCATTGGTTAGATAATTTCATTAATTTTAATGTGTTTTTAAATAAATATTTTAATATATTTTTTATATACAAAATTTTTTAGACATGATGGGTTAAACGTTGTTATGTTAGGACTTGCTGTTGTAGTTAGGTTTGGCTCAATTTACTGCACTACCTAATATGTTGTTGATTATATGTATAGAATTTTCGATACTTTTTGATATTTTACTATGGTGTAAATCCCACAACACAGCTATATTATTGCCTACATTTAATTTATGTTGTTTCACTTTTATTTTCGTTTTGTTATGAACAGTTGTTTTTAAAAGTGTACAACGCCAGGTATTTGTTTTTCATGGTTGTTTCCTGGCGGGTCCTTTAAATGAACACAACAACAAGTTTCATTTGTAAAGGATGTGATGTCACTTACGCTGTGTCGTAGGGTTATAAAGCATTAACTTGCTTTATTTTCAATTGTCTGAGGAAGCTACTGCTACTTAACAGTGGCGAAAACGTTTTGAATAAAGTACGTTTACTTTATCTTGGTGCTCTGTGCTACATTCCTTCCTTTGTGCGTTTACCAGTTGTTCACTTTCTCTTGTTGTAAATATTATTACGTTAACCTTTCACTAAAGTATCAGCTTATCCGCTAGTCCCTCGCATCTCCGTTCACCTATATAACTAATATGCATGACGCATGTTAGAAAAATACCCAACAAAAAGAAATGAAATAGGGTGAAATTACATATAAAATAAAATAAAATGGAATAAAATAAAATGCGGTGTGCAATATAACTATCCTGACATTCATTTATATAACTTTTAAAAACTATGTTCAAAACAGTCTGGTGTCAAACAGTTTCCAATGAGTAGCATTTCATCACAACGATGGATGTATACCTCCATGCTGAGCTTAGAAATGGTGAAATATTAACATATTAAAATGCTTGGTTCCTACCAACAAGGGAGATCCCTATGCATGACGCATCACAATATAGAGTATGTGACTTCCTATATATAAAGAACTACATGATGTGTTACAAAATGAAACAAAATGAAATAAAATAAAATAAAATAAAATAAAATAAAATAATTACCTGTGGCTCAAGTAATAGTCTATATACTCAACAGTCCACAGTATAGGGGTGAGAAGAACTCAAGATTCAAAAATCAATAATAATTATTGGTTAAATAATCAATATTTCATAATTAAAATCAATTGATTGTCATTCATATTTATATATAAGAAACGCTACTAACTGATCAGCCGCAGACATCAGAAAACTTATATCAGACATTAAGTGTTAAACTCTATAAATTAAATAGACTCTATAAATTAAATATTACTTCTTACATATTAAGTGTCAAGCGTATGCCTTGTCATGTATAGGATTAAACTAATCAGTTCATAATGTTAAATAATTGATTATTATAATTTCAAAATGATTAAAATAATCAAAAAATATTGATTATTAAAAAATGTTTATGAACTCAGTATCAATTCATAGCAGAGTTTTCTAACATTTATATTCTATATAATAGATCAAGCATATATTACATGTAGTTAAGGGACCAAAACAAGACAATAATTTATGAAAAAGCAACAAGCTCAAACCCTTTCGAATTCTATCTGTAAATCCAATGGACAAATAAATGAATAAATAAATGAATAAATAAATAAATAGCCAATGATAGAAACTACTGTTTAGATATAAGTAGAGTGAAAAATCTATATACAAAAACAAAATGAAATGAAAAACCTGGAGTAAAAGTGCGTCAGGTAACATATTCCAATTCAATCTTGGGGTGTCTACATCTCATGAATAAAAATTCATAAAGCCCCCAATCTAACTAAATAATTCATCCACTTAGTAAATTCTGTAGTGCATAAAAATACTATGGATAATGTGAAAAAATTAAGTTTGTTCCAGGAATGGTTTCAGAGAGACATAATTATTAATACCAGGGTCTCTGTGTGCACCTGATCTAAATATCCACTCCAATTCTAATTTTGCTAAGGAATTGCTGTTGTCACCCATTCTAGGGCTAATCTTCAAGACTTGTAAGACCTTGAATCTAAATTGGTGTGTCGGATTCAGGTTAATGTGTTTAGCCAAAGCATTCAATTCATTGTGTTTACGAATATCGTAAACATGATTGTAAATGCGTTCTTTCAGTCTCCTCTTGGTAAGCCCAATATAGAACGCCTGACAAGATATGCAGTTGGCCATATATATTAAATTCATGGTATTACAATCCGTATATATTTTGGTTGTGTACTCAAAGTGCCCTTGTGGATGTTTATAATGTTGTGTGGTCGTAATGTATTTACACATATTGCATCTCTTGCACGGAAACGTGCCATGTGTCTCAATTTCGCTCTCTCTCGTAATAAAATTATTATGTAAATTCTTAGAAAAAATCTCTTTCAGATTATCACAAGTCCGGAATATAAAGGCAGGTTTTTCACCTACTAGTACCTTTATGTCATCTGTAGTGGTGAGTATATTCCAATGTTTGGTTATAACGCTTCTAATCTCACTATTGTCATTAGTATATTTCAATATAAAAGTAATCTTTTTGTCATTAATGCCTTGTGTACTGTAAGCTGGTTTGCCTTTTGTAATCAAACTCACTGTATTCCCTTTCTTTATCTCATTCTTAAAGTTGATCGAACTTTGACCAACTATAGGGGGTATTACATCCTGTCTTATCTCTTTAACTAAAGTATGGTTATAGCCCCTCGCCAAAAACAATAATTCCATGTTGTCAGCTTCTTTTTGTAAGGCAACAGGATCCTTACATATCCTGGAGATTCTCGAAAATTGTCCCCTTACTACCACAGAAAATACAAATCTGGGGTGCATACTGTTGTAATCTAACATTGTATTTCTCCAGCACGTTTTCCTAAACAATTTTGAGGTCAATTTCCCTTCTCCATCAAAATATAAGGTCAAATCTAAAAAACTAATATCTTCACTCGAGCATTCATATGTGAACTTGAGAAACGTGGTAGTTTCCTCTAGGTATTCCACAAATCTCCTCAGTTCTTCTGTAGTACCATCCCATAATAGTACCACATCATCCACAAACCTCTTATATAACCGTATCTTGTCCATCCACAAGCTGTTAAATAAATGTTTCTGCTCCCAATAATACAAGACTAGATTAGCATAGGAGTTCGCGCATAGGGTGCCCATAGCGACACCCCATGTCTGCAGATAGTACTTACTATTGAACATAAATATATTACAATACAGTACCATATCTAATAGTTGGTTGATCAGGATCTGTCTATCACATGAAAAATTACTATGAGTGACCATTAGCTCTCTCACAGCCTGCAAACCATACTCATTGGGGATGCATGTGAATAGGTTGCGGACATCTAACGTGACCAAGAGCAATTTCCTATTATTCATATTCAAAAATTCAATAGATTCTAAGTCGTTCAATAGGTGTTGTGTGTCCCTTAAAATGGTGTTGATACTATTAACCAATGGTCTCAACATTTTTTCCAAAAATATGGAGATATTATAGGTTGCCCATTGTCTGCCCGACACAATAGGCCTCATGGGTAGCGGCTCAACTTTTTTATGTATCTTTGGTAAGCCTTTTAAAACTGGTATGAGTGGTTCGTCAATATGTAAAAAGTCATACATTTCTCGACTGATTTGTCGACACATGAGCAAATCATACAAATTGTCACTAACATTGTTAATAACACCCATGACGCCTTCAAGTGTAAGTTCCTTGTATGTGTTGTCAAGTGTGAGTGTTGTTTCTATAATTGCTGTATATTCTGCTTTATCCAATATAACAACACCTCCCCCTTTGTCAGCAGTTGTTATTATAATATCATTGTTCCTTCGTAAATTGACCAAGGAATCATATTCAGCTCTATTTAAGTTGAAAAATCTATTCCTAACTTGCTTACTGGAGTAAAAAGCATACAAATCTTTCTCACATGATTTTACAAAACATTCCACCATAGGTGGCAGTTGAGGAGAAAACGTGCTTCTACGTTTAAAGTCATTCTTAATAACATTCCCACAGTCACTTCTGTTTTTAAAAAACAATTTGATAGCCACTTTCCTCGCAAAAAGTCTCAAGTCAGTCAAGGTCTCAGAAAGTTTACTAGACTGCGACGGAACGAAGTTTAAACCTCTATTTAAAAGTGACAAGTCAGATACAGATAGAACATGTTTAGAATGATTGAACACCAGAAAAGTCAGTTCCAGTTCCTTTTCTGTTGTTGCTCGTACCTGTCTGTCGAAAACTTCCGTTTCCTCGGTCCCCGGCTCATGGATCTCCCTCTGGTTGTCTTGTTCAACCTGATTGGAAAAGGAACATCCATATTTCTATTAGGAATCGCAGTGTGTCGTCTGACTGTTCCTGTTCTGATGGAGTCATCAGCATGGTGTAGTGCTAGTTGATTAGGTGGCGGTGTTTGATTATCCATTAAACCAGCAGAAAGATCAGCTCTGGCACTAGTCGACTCCCCTGGGGTAGTTGTAACCACAGCTGAAGGCGCCAAATTCGAACTGCTCACATCTCCGACTTCGGTTTTCTGGTGTATGGGCGGAAAGTACGATCCGTTCGTATTGTATCATTTTCAACTGTCCTCGGCCAAACAAATATATTCCCCATTTTAAAATCATGTACATCCCTAGTTAACTTCCTTTGTTTGATGCTCCTTAATTTTTCACTATATAAATGAATCTGTGTCGATATGCCATTCAGTTTCCTAATAAACACTTCAGAGTTGAACCGCTCTATGATAATCTGATATGATGTATCAATGTCTTTCTGTAAAGCAATCTCAAGCGGTTCAAAATACTCAAGTAAAAAATGTATATATTTATTGCTCTGTTCTAGATTTAAGTCCTGCCACTTCTTCAGTAAATCCGGATAAAGTTGGCCATAAGTAGGCATGCACAGAACGCGCATGCCTCTCGGTATTACTTTAAAGTTAAGGCATGCTTGTAAATGTTTTCTCTGCCAAGAAAGTCTTTGCAATTTGTACAAATTATTCTCCAAATCCCTTATTAAATTATAGAAGTCACTCATATTCACATCTTGATCATTTCTCACTGTCGTTGTATCAGTTGTTTCTAAAAAATCTAGGTTCAATAACGGGTTACCTTTCGTTGGTAGAAATGCATCTATATCCAATGGACCCGTTCTTGTTGCAGGGTTGTAATCCAATTCAACATTAATATTCTCCATAGCGTGGAGGTAGCGGCACAAACCAATAAATAGAACGTGAAGACAAATTACCGCTAGACACTCCCAAAGTATCCTGTAGCAAAAAACAGCAGCACAAAAGGGTGAAGTAACTAGCAGGATACACCACGAGAATTCCAAAATGTAGATAAAAAACTTCTTTATTCCACAACAAGTAAAAGATAAGCGCTTTCGCGTGCTTCATGCACGCTTCATCAGATCTATTAAACATAATCAATCTTCAACTTATATAGTGAATAAGCCATTCAATTCAACACTAACAATTAATCAATTAAACCTTATGGTTAAAATTTTAAAGCCCCATACACCAATTCCATAGTATCTCCTGCTGCAACACTATCAACCTACCTAACAAGTTTAACTAACATAAACAGTTTCTCAGAAAACAAGTGAATAAGTAAATAAGTGATTAAGTAAATAAATAAATAAATAAATAAATAAATATCTGCAGGTCTTCTTATCAAACACGTAAAAAAACATGTAAGAATGCAACTGTTATATGAATAACATACAATATAAAACTTGCGTGTAAACATTCATATCAGATAAAAGGAATGCTATGCTTGCAGTCTATCTATTAGTCGCTGTCATCTCTTCCATAAAGCTGTTGGTAGAAAACTGTAAATATTATTACGTTAACCTTTCACTAAAGTATCAGCTTATCCGCTAGTCCCTCGCATCTCCGTTCACCTATATAACTAATATACATGACGCATGTTAGAAAAATACCCAACAAAAAGAAATGAAATAGGGTGAAATTACATATAAAATAAAATAAAATGGAATAAAATAAAATGCGGTGTGCAATATAACTATCCTGACATTCATTTATATAACTTTTAAAAACTATGTTCAAAACAGTCTGGTGTCAAACAGTTTCCAATGAGTAGCATTTCATCACAACGATGGATGTATACCTCCATGCTGAGCTTAGAAATGGTGAAATATTAACATATTAAAATGCTTGGTTCCTACCAACAAGGGAGATCCCTATGCATGACGCATCACAATATAGAGTATGTGACTTCCTATATATAAAGAACTACATGATGTGTTACCAAATGAAACAAAATGAAATAAAATAAAATAAAATAAAATAATTACCCGTGGCTCAAGTAATAGTCTATATACTCAACAGTCCACAGTATAGGGGTGAGAAGAACTCAAGATTCAAAAATCAATAATAATTATTGGTTAAATAATCAATATTTCATAATTAAAATCAATTGATTGTCATTCATATTTATATATAAGAAACGCTACTAACTGATCAGCCGCAGACATCAGAAAACTTATATCAGACATTAAGTGTTAAACTCTATAAATTAAATAGACTCTATAAATTAAATATTACTTCTTACATATTAAGTGTCAAGCGTATGCCTTGTCATGTATAGGATTAAACTAATCAGTTCATAATGTTAAATAATTGATTATTATAATTTCAAAATGATTAAAAATAATCAAAAAATATTGATTATTAAAAAATGTTTATGAACTCAGTATCAATTCATAGCAGAGTTTTCTAACATTTATATTCTATATAATAGATCAAGCATATATTACATGTAGTTAAGGGACCAAAAACAAGACAATAATTTATGAAAAAGCAACAAGCTCAAACCCTTTCGAATTCTATCTGTAAATCCAATGGACAAATAAATGAATAAATAAATGAATAAATAAATAAATAGCCAATGATAGAAACTACTGTTTAGATATAAGTAGAGTGAAAAATCTATATACAAAAACAAAATGAAATGAAAAACCTGGAGTAAAAGTGCGTCAGGTAACATATTCCAATTCAATCTTGGGGTGTCTACATCTCATGAATAAAAATTCATAAAGCCCCCAATCTAACTAAATAATTCATCCACTTAGTAAATTCTGTAGTGCATAAAAATACTATGGATAATGTGAAAAAATTAAGTTTGTTCCAGGAATGGTTTCAGAGAGACATAATTATTAATACCAGGGTCTCTGTGTGCACCTGATCTAAATATCCACTCCAATTCTAATTTTGCTAAGGAATTGCTGTTGTCACCCATTCTAGGGCTAATCTTCAAGACTTGTAAGACCTTGAATCTAAATTGGTGTGTCGGATTCAGGTTAATGTGTTTAGCCAAAGCATTCAATTCATTGTGTTTACGAATATCGTAAACATGATTGTAAATGCGTTCTTTCAGTCTCCTCTTGGTAAGCCCAATATAGAACGCCTGACAAGATATGCAGTTGGCCATATATATTAAATTCATGGTATTACAATCCGTATATATTTTGGTTGTGTACTCAAAGTGCCCTTGTGGATGTTTATAATGTTGTGTGGTCGTAATGTATTTACACATATTGCATCTCTTGCACGGAAACGTGCCATGTGTCTCAATTTCGCTCTCTCTCGTAATA
Source organism: Protopterus annectens (assembly GCF_019279795.1). Lineage (NCBI taxonomy): Eukaryota > Metazoa > Chordata > Ceratodontiformes > Protopteridae > Protopterus > Protopterus annectens. The sequence goes on along the minus strand of NC_056734.1, from coordinate 442,828,661 downwards.
AAATTATTATGTAAATTCTTAGAAAAAATCTCTTTCAGATTATCACAAGTCCAGAATATAAAGGCAGGTTTTTCACCTACTAGTACCTTTATGTCATCTGTAGTGGTGAGTATATTCCAATGTTTGGTTATAACGCTTCTAATCTCACTATTGTCATTAGTATATTTCAATATAAAAGTAATCTTTTTGTCATTAATGCCTTGTGTACTGTAAGCTGGTTTGCCTTTTGTAATCAAACTCACTGTATTCCCTTTCTTTATCTCATTCTTAAAGTTGATCGAACTTTGACCAACTATAGGGGGTATTACATCCTGTCTTATCTCTTTAACTAAAGTATGGTTATAGCCCCTCGCCAAAAACAATAATTCCATGTTGTCAGCTTCTTTTTGTAAGGCAACAGGATCCTTACATATCCTGGAGATTCTCGAAAATTGTCCCCTTACTACCCCAGAAAATACAAATCTGGGGTGCATACTGTTGTAATCTAACATTGTATTCCTCCAGCACGTTTTCCTAAATAATTTTGAGGTCAATTTCCCTTCTCCATCAAAATATAAGGTCAAGTCTAAAAAACTAATATCTCCACTCGAACATTCATATGTGAACTTGAGAAATGTGGTGGTTTCCTCTAGGTATTCCACAAATCTCCTCAGTTCTTCTATAGTACCATCCCATAACAGTACCACATCATCCACAAACCTCCTATATAACCGTATCTTGTCCATCCACACGCTGTTAAATAAATGTTTCTGCTCCCAATAATACAAGACTAGATTAGCATAGGAGTTCGCGCATGGGGTGCCCATAGCGACACCCCATGTCTGCAGATAGTACTTACTATTGAACATAAATATATTACAATACAGTACCATATCTAATAGTTGGTTGATCAGGATCTGTCTATCACATGAAAAATTACTATGAGTGACCATTAGCTCTCTCACAGCCTGCAAACCATACTCATTGGGGATGCATGTGAATAGGTTGCGGACATCTAACGTGACCAAGAGCAATTTCCTATTATTCATATTCAAAAATTCAATAGATTCTAAGTCGTTCAATAGGTGTTGTGTGTCCCTTAAAATGGTGTTGATACTATTAACCAATGGTCTCAACATTTTTTCCAAAAATATGGAGATATTATAGGTTGCCCATTGTCTGCCCGACACAATAGGCCTCATGGGTAGCGGCTCAACTTTTTTATGTATCTTTGGTAAGCCTTTTAAAACTGGTATGAGTGGTTCGTCAATATGTAAAAAGTCATACATTTCTCGACTGATTTGTCGACACATGAGCAAATCATACAAATTGTCACTAACATTGTTAATAACACCCATGACGCCTTCAAGTGTAAGTTCCTTGTATGTGTTGTCAAGTGTGAGTGTTGTTTCTATAATTGCTGTATATTCTGCTTTATCCAATATAACAACACCTCCCCCTTTGTCAGCAGTTGTTATTATAATATCATTGTTCCTTCGTAAATTGACCAAGGAATCATATTCAGCTCTATTTAAGTTGAAAAATCTATTCCTAACTTGCTTACTGGAGTAAAAAGCATACAAATCTTTCTCACATGATTTTACAAAACATTCCACCATAGGTGGCAGTTGAGGAGAAAACGTGTTTCACGTTTAAAGTCATTCTTAATAACATTCCCACAGTCACTTCTGTTTTTAAAAAACAATTTGATAGCCACTTTCCTCGCAAAAAGTCTCAAGTCAGTCAAGGTCTCAGAAAGTTTACTAGACTGCGGAACGAAGTTTAAACCTCTATTTAAAAGTGACAAGTCAGATACAGATAGAACATGTTTAGAATGATTGAACACCAGAAAAGTCAGTTCCAGTTCCTTTTCTGTTGTTGCTCGTACCTGTCTGTCGAAAACTTCCGTTTCCTCGGTCCCCGGCTCATGGATCTCCCTCTGGTTGTCTTGTTCAACCTGATTGGAAAAGGAACATCCATATTTCTATTAGGAATCGCAGTGTGTCGTCTGACTGTTCCTGTTCTGATGGAGTCATCAGCATGGTGTAGTGCTAGTTGATTAGGTGGCGGTGTTTGATTATCCATTAAACCAGCAGAAAGATCAGCTCTGGCACTAGTCGACTCCCCTGGGGTAGTTGTAACCACAGCTGAAGGCGCCAAATTCGAACTGCTCACATCTCCGACTTCCGGTTTTCTGGTGTATGGGCGGAAAGTACGATCCGTTCGTATTGTATCATTTTCAACTGTCCTCGGCCAAACAAATATATTCCCCATTTTAAAATCATGTACATCCCTAGTTAACTTCCTTTGTTTGATGCTCCTTAATTTTTCACTATATAAATGAATCTGTGTCGATATGCCATTCAGTTTCCTAATAAACACTTCAGAGTTGAACCGCTCTATGATAATCTGATATGATGTATCAATGTCTTTCTGTAAAGCAATCTCAAGCGGTTCAAAATACTCAAGTAAAAAATGTATATATTTATTGCTCTGTTCTAGATTTAAGTCCTGCCACTTCTTCAGTAAATCCGGATAAAGTTGGCCATAAGTAGGCATGCACAGAACGCGCATGCCTCTCGGTATTACTTTAAAGTTAAGGCATGCTTGTAAATGTTTTCTCTGCCAAGAAAGTCTTTGCAATTTGTACAAATTATTCTCCAAGTCTCTTAGTAAATTATAGAAGTCGCTCATATTTACATCTTGATCATTTCTCACTGTCGTTATATCAGTTGTTTCTAAAAAACTAGGTTCAATAACGGGTTACCTTTCGATGGTAAGAATGCATCTATATCCAATGGACCCGTTCTTGTTGCAGGGTTGTAATCCAATTCAACATTAATATTCTCCATAGCGTGGAGGTAGCGGCACAAACCAATAAATAGAACGTGAAGACAAATTACCGCTAGACACTCCCAAAGTATCCTGTAGCAAAAAACAGCAGCACAAAAGGGTGAAGTAACTAGCAGGATACACCACGAGAATTCCAAAATGTAGATAAAAAACTTCTTTATTCCACAACAAGTAAAAGATAAGCGCTTTCGCGTGCTTCATGCACGCTTCATCAGATCTATTAAACATAATCAATCTTCAACTTATATAGTGAATAAGCCATTCAATTCAACACTAACAATTAATCAATTAAACCTTATGGTTAAAATTTTAAAGCCCCATACACCAATTCCATAGTATCTCCTGCTGCAACACTATCAACCTACCTAACAAGTTTAACTAACATAAACAGTTTCTCAGAAAACAAGTGAATAAGTAAATAAGTGATTAAGTAAATAAATAAATAAATAAATAAATAAATATCTGCAGGTCTTCTTATCAAACACGTAAAAAAACATGTAAGAATGCAACTGTTATATGAATAACATACAATATAAAACTTGCGTGTAAACATTCATATCAGATAAAAGGAATGCTATGCTTGCAGTCTATCTATTAGTCGCTGTCATCTCTTCCATAAAGCTGTTGGTAGAAAACTGTAAATATTATTACGTTAACCTTTCACTAAAGTATCAGCTTATCCGCTAGTCCTCATCTCCGCTCACCTATATAACTAATATACATGACGATGTTAGAAAAATACCCAACAAAAAGAAATGAAATAGGGTGAAATTACATATAAAATAAAATAAAATGGAATAAAATAAAATGCGTGTGCAATATAACTATCCTGACATTCATTTATATAACTTTTAAAAACTATGTTCAAAACAGTCTGGTGTCAAACAGTTTTAATGAGTAGCATTTCATCACAACGATGGATGTATACCTCCATGCTGAGCTTAGAAATGGTGAAATATTAACATATTAAAATGCTTGGTTCCTACCAACAAGGAGATCCCTATGCATGACATCACAATATAGAGTATGTGACTTCCTATATATAAAGAACTACATGATGTGTTACCAAATGAAACAAAATGAAATAAAATAAAATAAAATAAAATAATTACCCGTGGCTCAAGTAATAGTCTATATACTCAACAGTCCACAGTATAGGGGTGAGAAGAACTCAAGATTCAAAAATCAATAATAATTATTGGTTAAATAATCAATATTTCATAATTAAAATCAATTGATTGTCATTCATATTTATATATAAGAAACACTACTAACTGATCAGCCGCAGACATCAGAAAACTTATATCAGACATTAAGTGTTAAACTCTATAAATTAAATAGACTCTATAAATTAAATATTACTTCTTACATATTAAGTGTCAAGCGTATGCCTTGTCATGTATAGGATTAAACTAATCAGTTCATAATGTTAAATAATTGATTATTATAATTTCAAAATGATTAAAAATAATCAAAAAATATTGATTATTAAAAAATGTTTATGAACTCAGTATCAATTCATAGCAGAGTTTTCTAACACTTATATTCTATATAATAGATCAAGCATATATTACATGTAGTTAAGGGACCAAAAACAAGACAATAATTTATAAAAAAGCAAAAAGCTCAAACCCTTTCGAATTCTATCTGTAAATCCAATGGACAAATAAATGAATAAATAAATGAATAAATAAATAAATAGCCAATGATAGAAACTACTGTTTAGATATAAGTAGAGTGAAAATCTATATACAAAACAAAATGAAATGAAAAACCTGGAGTAAAAGTGCGTCAGGTAACATATTCCAATTCAATCTTGGGGTGTCTACATCTCATGAATAAAAATTCATAAAGCCCCCAATCTAACTAAATAATTCATCCACTTAGTAAATTCTGTAGTGCATAAAAATACTATGGATAATGTGAAAAAATTAAGTTTGTTCCAGGAATGGTTTCAGAGAGACATAATTATTAATACCAGGGTCTCTGTGTGCACCTGATCTAAATATCCACTCCAATTCTAATTTTGCTAAGGAATTGCTGTTGTCACCCATTCTAGGGCTAATCTTCAAGACTTGTAAGACCCTGAATCTAAATTGGTGTGTCGGATTCAGGTTAATGTGTTTAGCCAAAGCATTCAATTCATTGTGTTTACGAATATCGTAAACATGATTGTAAATGCGTTCTTTCAGTCTCCTCTTGGTAAGCCCAATATAGAACGCCTGACAAGATATGCAGTTGGCCATATATATTAAATTCATGGTATTACAATCCGTATATATTTTGGGTGTGAACTCAAAGTGCCCTTGTGGATGTTTATAATGTTGTGTGGTCGTAATGTATTTACACATATTGCATCTCTTGCACGGAAACGTGCCATGTGTCTCAATTTCGCTCTCTCTCGTAATAAAATTATTATGTAAATTCTTAGAAAAAATCTCTTTCAGATTATCACAAATCCGGAATATAAAGGCAGGTTTTTCACCTACTAGTACCTTTATGTCATCTGTAGTGGTGAGTATATTCCAATGTTTGGTTATAACGCTTCTAATCTCACTATTGTCATTAGTATATTTCAATATAAAAGTAATCTTTTTGTCATTATTGCCTTGTGTACTGTAAGCTGGTTTGCCTTTTGTAATCAAACTCACTGTATTCCCTTTCTTTATCTCATTCTTAAAGTTGATCGAACTTTGACCAACTATAGGGGGTATTACATCCTGTCTTATCTCTTTAACTAAAGTATGGTTATAGCCCCTCGCCAAAAACAATAATTCCATGTTGTCAGCTTCTTTTTGTAAGGCAACAGGATCCTTACATATCCTGAAGATTCTCGAAAATTGTCCCCTTACTACCCCAGAAAATACAAATCTGGGGTGCATACTGTTGTAATCTAACATTGTATTCCTCCAGCACGTTTTCCTAAATAATTTTGAGGTCAGTTTCCCTTCTCCATCAAAATATAAGGTCAAGTCTAAAAAACTAATATCTCCACTCGAACATTCATATGTGAACTTGAGAAATGTGGTGGTTTCCTCTAGGTATTCCACAAATCTCCTCAGTTCTTCTATAGTACCATCCCATAACAGTACCACATCATCCACAAACCTCCTATATAACCGTATCTTGTCCATCCACACGCTGTTAAATAAATGTTTCTGCTCCCAATAATACAAGACTAGATTAGCATAGGAGTTCGCGCATGGGGTGCCCATAGCGACACCCCATGTCTGCAGATAGTACTTACTATTGAACATAAATATATTACAATGCAGTACCATATCTAATAGTTGGTTGATCAGGATCTGTCTATCACACAAAAAATTACTATGAGTGACCATTAGCTCTCTCACAGCCTGCAAACCATACTCATTGGGGATGCATGTGAATAGGTTATGACATCTAACGTGACCAAGAGCAATTTCCTATTATTCATATTCAAAAATTCAATAGATTCTAAGTCGTTCAATAGGTGTTGTGTGTCCCTTAAAATGGTGTTGATACTATTAACCAATGGTCTCAACATTTTTTCCAAAAATATGGAGATATTATAGGTTGCCCATTGTCTGCCCGACACAATAGGCCTCATGGGTAGCGGCTCAACTTTTTTATGTATCTTTGGTAAGCCTTTTAAAACTGGTATGAGTGGTTCGTCAATATGTAAAAAGTCATACATTTCTCGACTGATTTGTCGACACATGAGCAAATCATACAAATTGTCACTAACATTGTTAATAACACCCATGACGCCTTCAAGTGTAAGTTCCTTGTATGTGTTGTCAAGTGTGAGTGTTGTTTCTATAATTGCTGTATATTCTGCTTTATCCAATATAACAACACCTCCCCCTTTGTCAGCAGTTGTTATTATAATATCATTGTTCCTTCGTAAATTGACCAAGGAATCATATTCAGCTCTATTTAAGTTGAAAAATCTATTCCTAACTTGCTTACTGGAGTAAAAAGCATACAAATCTTTCTCACATGATTTTACAAAACATTCCACCATAGGTGGCAGTTGAGGAGAAAACGTGCTTCTATGTTTAAAGTCATTCTTAATAACATTCCCACAGTCACTTCTGTTTTTAAAAAACAATTTGATAGCCACTTTCCTCGCAAAAAGTCTCAAGTCAGTCAAGGTCTCAGAAAGTTTACTAGACTGCGACGGAACGAAGTTTAAACCTCTATTTAAAAGTGACAAGTCAGATACAGATAGAACATGTTTAGAATGATTGAACACCAGAAAAGTCAGTTCCAGTTCCTTTTCTGTTGTTGCTCGTACCTGTCTGTCGAAAACTTCCGTTTCCTCGGTCCCCGGGTCATGGAACTCCCTCTGGTTGTCTTGTTCAACCTGATTGGAAAAGGAACATCCATATTTCTATTAGGTATCGCAGTGTGTCGTCTGACTGTTCCTGTTCTGATGGAGTCATCAGCATGGTGTAGTGCTAGTTGATTAGGTGGCGGTGTTTGATTATCCATTAAACCAGCAGAAAGATCAGCTCTGGCACTAGTCGACTCCCCTGGGGTAGTTGTAACCACAGCTGAAGGTGCCAAATTCGAACTGCTCACATCTCCGACTTCCGGTTTTCTGGTGTATGGGCGGAAAGTACGATCCGTTCGTATTGTATCATTTTCAACTGTCCTCGGCCAAACAAATATATTCCCCATTTTAAAATCATGTACATCCCTAGTTAACTTCCTTTGTTTGATGCTCCTTAATTTTTCACTATATAAATGAATCTGTGTCGATATGCCATTCAGTTTCCTAATAAACACTTCAGAGTTGAACCGCTCTATGATAATCTGATATGATGTATCAATGTCTTTCTGTAAAGCAATCTCAAGCAGTTCAAAATACTCAAGTAACAAATGTATATATTTATTGCTCAGTTCTAGATTTAAGTCCTGCCATTTCTTCAGTAAATCCGGATACAGTTGGCCATAAGTAGGCATGCACAGAACGCGCATGCCTCTCGGTATTACTTTAAAGTTAAGGCACGCTTGTAAATGTTTTCTCTGCCAAGAAAGTCTTTGCAATTTGTACAAATTATTCTCCAAGTCTCTTAATAAATTATAGAAGTCACTCATATTTACATCTTGATCATTTCTCACTGTCATTGTATCAGTTGTTTCTAAAAAATCTAGGTTCAATAACGGGTTACCTTTCGATGGTAAGAATGCATCTATATCCAGTGGACCCGTTCTTGTTGCAGGGTTATAATCCAATTCAACATTAATATTCTCCATAGCGTGGAGGTAGCAGCACAAACCAATAAATAGAACGTGAAGACAAATTACCGCTAGACACTCCCAAAGTATCCTGTAGCAAAAAACAGCAGCACAAAAGGGTGAAGTAACTAGCAGGATACACCACGAGAATTCCAAAATGTAGATAAAAAACTTCTTTATTCCACAACAAGTAAAAGATAAGCGCTTTCGCGTGCTTCATGCACGCTTCATCAGATCTATTAAACATAATCAATCTTCAACTTATATAGTGAATAAGCCATTCAATTCAACACTAACAATTAATCAATTAAACCTTATGGTTAAAATTTTAAAGCCCCATACACCAATTCCATAGTATCTCCTGCTGCAACACTATCAACCTACCTAACAAGTTTAACTAACATAAACAGTTTCTCAGAAAACAAGTGAATAAGTAAATAAGTGATTAAGTAAATAAATAAATAAATAAATATCTGCAGGTCTTCTTATCAAACACGTAAAAAAACATGTAAGAATGCAACTGTTATATGAATAACATACAATATAAAACTTGCGTGTAAACATTCATATCAGATAAAAGGAATGCTATGCTTGCAGTCTATCTATTAGTCGCTGTCATCTCTTCCATAAAGCTGTTGGTAGAAAACTGTAAATATTATTACGTTAACCTTTCACTAAAGTATCAGCTTATCCGCTAGTCCCTCGCATCTCCGTTCACCTATATAACTAATATGCATGACGCATGTTAGAAAAATACCCAACAAAAAGAAATGAAATAGGGTGAAATTACATATAAAATAAAATAAAATGGAATAAAATAAAATGCGGTGTGCAATATAACTATCCTGACATTAATTTATATAACTTTAAAAAACTATGTTCAAAACAGTCTGGTGTCAAACAGTTTCCAATGAGTAACATTTCATCACAACGATGGATGTATACCTCCATGCTGAGCTTAGAAATGGTGAAATATTAACATATTAAAATGCTTGGTTCCTACCAACAAGGGAGATCCCTATGCATGACGCATCACAATATAGAGTATGTGACTTCCTATATATAAAGAACTACATGATGTGTTACCAAATGAAACAAAATGAAATAAAATAAAATAATTACCCGTGGCTCAAGTAATAGTCTATATACTCAACAGTCCACAGTATAGGGGTGAGAAGAACTCAAGATTCAAAAATCAATAATAATTATTGGTTAAATAATCAATATTTCATAATTAAAATCAATTGATTGTCATTCATATTTATATATAAGAAACACTACTAACTGATCAGCCGCAGACATCAGAAAACTTATATCAGACATTAAGTGTTAAACTCTATAAATTAAAAAGACTCTATAAATTAAATATTACTTCTTACATATTAAGTGTCAAGCGTATGCCTTGTCATGTATAGGATTAAACTAATCAGTTCATAATGTTAAATAATTGATTATTATAATTTCAAAATGATTAAAAATAATCAAAAATTATTGATTATTAAAAAATGTTTATGAACTCAGTATCAATTCATAGCAGAGTTTTCTAACATTTATATTCTATATAATAGATCAAGCATATATTACATGTAGTTAAGGGACCAAAAACAAGACAATAATTTATGAAAAAGCAACAAGCTCAAACCCTTTCGAATTCTATCTGTAAATCCAATGGACAAATAAATGAATAAATAAATGAATAAATAAATAAATAGCCAATGATAGAAACTACTGTTTAGATATAAGTAGAGTGAAAAATCTATATACAAAAACAAAATGAAATGAAAAACCTGGAGTAAAAGTGCCAGGTAACATATTCCAATTCAATCTTGGGGTGTCTACATCTCATGAATAAAAATTCATAAAGCCCCCAATCTAACTAAATAATTCATCCACTTAGTAAATTCTGTAGTGCATAAAAATACTATGGATAATGTGAAAAAATTAAGTTTGTTCCAGGAATGGTTTCAGAGAGACATAATTATTAATACCAGGGTCTCTGTGTGCACCTGATCTAAATATCCACTCCAATTCTAATTTTGCTAAGGAATTGCTGTTATCACCCATTCTAGGGCTAATCTTCAAGACTTGTAAGACCCTGAATCTAAATTGGTGTGTCGGATTCAGGTTAATGTGTTTAGCCAAAGCATTCAATTCATTGTGTTTACGAATATCGTAGACATGATTGTAAATGCGTTCTTTCAGTCTCCTCTTGGTAAGCCCAATATAGAACGCCTGACAAGATATGCAGTTGGCCATATATATTAAATTCATGGTATTACAATCCGTATATATTTTGGGTGTGTACTCAAAGTGCCCTTGTGGATGTTTATAATGTTGTGTGGTCGTAATGTATTTACACATATTGCATCTCTTGCATGGAAACGTGCCATGTGTCTCAATTTCGCTCTCTCTCGTAATAAAATTATTATGTAAATTCTTAGAAAAATCTCTTTCAGATTATCACAAGTCCGGAATATAAAGGCAGGTTTTTCACCTACTAGTACCTTTATGTCATCTGTAGTGGTGAGTATATTCCAATGTTTGGTTATAACGCTTCTAATCTCACTATTGTCATTAGTATATTTCAATATAAAAGTAATCTTTTTGTCATTAATGCCTTGTGTACTGTAAGCTGGTTTGCCTTTTGTAATCAAACTCACTGTATTCCCTTTCTTTATCTCATTCTTAAAGTTGATCGAACTTTGACCAACTATAGGGGGTATTACATCCTGTCTTATCTCTTTAACTAAAGTATGGTTATAGCCCCTCGCCAAAAACAATAATTCCATGTTGTCAGCTTCTTTTTGTAAGGCAACAGGATCCTTACATATCCTGGAGATTCTCGAAAATTGTCCCCTTACTACCCCAGAAAATACAAATCTGGGGTGCATACTGTTGTAATCTAACATTGTACTCCTCCAGCACGTTTTCCTAAATAATTTTGAGGTCAATTTCCCTTCTCCATCAAAATATAAGGTCAAGTCTAAAAAACTAATATCTCCACTCGAACATTCATATGTGAACTTGAGAAATGTGGTGGTTTCCTCTAGGTATTCCACAAATCTCCTCAGTTCTTCTATAGTACCATCCCATAACAGTACCACATCATCCACAAACCTCCTATATAACCGTATCTTGTCCATCCACACGCTGTTAAATAAATGTTTCTGCTCCCAATAATACAAGACTAGATTAGCATAGGAGTTCGCGCATGGGGTGCCCATAGCGACACCCCATGTCTGCAGATAGTACTTACTATTGAACATAAATATATTACAATACAGTACCATATCTAATAGTTGGTTGATCAGGATCTGTCTATCACACGAAAAATTACTATGAGTGACCATTAGCTCTCTCACAGCCTGCAAACCATACTCATTGGGGATGCATGTGAATAGGTTGCGGACATCTAACGTGACCAAGAGCAATTTCCTATTATTCATATTCAAAAATTCAATAGATTCTAAGTCGTTCAATAGGTGTTGTGTGTCCCTTAAAAGGTGTTGATACTATTAACCAATGGTCTCAACATTTTTTCCAAAAATATGGAGATATTATAGGTTGCCCATTGTCTGCCCGACACAATAGGCCTCATGGGTAGCGGCTCAACTTTTTTATGTATCTTTGGTAAGCCTTTTAAAACTGGTATGAGTGGTTCGTCAATATGTAAAAAGTCATACATTTCTCGACTGATTTGTCGACACATGAGCAAATCATACAAATTGTCACTAACATTGTTAATAACACCCATGACGCCTTCAAGTGTAAGTTCCTTGTATGTGTTGTCAAGTGTGAGTGTTGTTTCTATAATTGCTGTATATTCTGCTTTATCCAATATAACAACACCTCCCCCTTTGTCGCAGTTGTTATTATAATATCATTGTTCCTTCGTAAATTGACCAAGGAATCATATTCAGCTCTATTTAAGTTGAAAAATCTATTCCTAACTTGCTTACTGGAGTAAAAAGCATACAAATCTTTCTCACATGATTTTACAAAACATTCCACCATAGGTGGCAGTTGAGGAGAAAACGTGCTTCTACGTTTAAAGTCATTCTTAATAACATTCCCACAGTCACCTCTGTTTTTAAAAAACAATTTGATAGCCACTTTCCTCGCAAAAAGTCTCAAGTCAGTCAAGGTCTCAGAAAGTTTACTAGACTGCGACGGAACGAAGTTTAAACCTCTATTTAAAAGTGACAAGTCAGATACAGATAGAACATGTTTAGAATGATTGAACACCAGAAAAGTCAGTTCCAGTTCCTTTTCTGTTGTTGCTCGTACCTGTCTGTCGAAAACTTCCGTTTCCTCAGTCCCCGGCTCATGGATCTCCCTCTGGTTGTCTTGTTCAACCTGATTGGAAAAGGAACATCCATATTTCTATTAGGTATCGCAGTGTGTCATCTGACTGTTCCTGTTCTGATGGAGTCATCAGCATGGTGTAGTGCTAGTTGATTAGGTGGCGGTGTTTGATTATCCATTAAACCAGCAGAAAGATCAGCTCTGGCACTAGTCGACTCCCCTGGGGTAGTTGTAACCACAGCTGAAGGCGCCAAATTCGAACTGCTCACATCTCCGACTTCCGGTTTTCTGGTGTATGGGCAGAAAGTACGATCCGTTCGTATTGTATCATTTTCAACTGTCCTCGGCCAAACAAATATATTCCCCATTTTAAAATCATGTACATCTCTAGTTAACTTCCTTTGTTTGATGCTCCTTAATTTTTCACTATATAAATGAATCTGTGTCGATATGCCATTCAGTTTCCTAATAAACACTTCAGAGTTGAACCGCTCTATGATAATCTGATATGATGTATCAATGTCTTTCTGTAAAGCAATCTCAAGTGGTTCAAAATACTCAAGTAACAAATGTATATATTTATTGCTCAGTTCTAGATTTAAGTCCTGCCACTTCTTCAGTAAATCCGGATAAAGTTGGCCATAAGTAGGCATGCACAGAACGCGCATGCCTCTCGGTATTACTTTAAAGTTAAGGCATGCTTGTAAATGTTTTCTCTGCCAAGAAAGTCTTTGCAATTTGTACAAATTATTCTCCAAGTCCCTTATTAAATTGATTTAAGATTGATTATGTTTAATAGATCTGATGAAGCGTGCATGAAGCACGCGAAAGCGCTTATCTTTTACTTGTTGTGGAATAAAGAAGTTTTTTATCTACATTTTGGAATTCTCGTGGTGTATCCTGCTAGTTACTTCACCCCTTAAATACTTTTGTTTCATAGCTTTCTGGAAAAATGCTCAAAACTACAAATTTAAAATACATTCTAATAAAATAATTACGAAGGTGAATCAAAGAAAGCATGCATTTATGCGTATTCCTAAAATGTGTACAGGGGGCCCAAGGTTGGAAAACAGCCTGCCTTGGGCCCAAGGTGCACTTAATCCACCACTGGCCAAATTAATTTTCAAGGAATGTGAGTTTCAGTGCATTTTCAATGAATGTGAGTTACAAGGGAAGAGAAGTTTACTATTGCTCATGCTGTCAGTTTTCAGTGTAAGACTGTTTTGTTTAGCAAATAGTCATCAATGTTTGTGCTATGAAATACAAGTTTTACATTATAACTGAATATTTGTAATCCCTGTAAAAGTAACAAAGAAAATAGTATGCACACTTCAACTGGGGAGAGGCCAAGTAATGGGGCACTGGAATGTCTGCAGTGGGTGGGGTACTGGTTCATTACCCTGCCTAGAGCTCCACCTGACGATGATTCAACTCTGGTTTCCAGACAATCTATTTCTTCTGTTACAATGAAAGGTCAGTGTTTTCAGTCCGGAGCAGGAGTCAAGCAGAAAGTCCATCATTCATGCAAGATAATGAGTGATTGTCCCTTGCTTTACTGTACTTTCATCATCTTTCTTGCTACCAGGGCCCTCTCCATTCCAGTGGCTTGAAGTATCTTACGTTAGCTTTTCATAATGAGCTGCCTACATTTAAAGGTCAGATCTTAATGTTCCCTTGGGTAGGGAGCTACAGTATGGCCCTATGGCTTTGTCCTCTGAATTAGCCCTAGTGTTAAAGTTTTAATTTAAGATGAAATATTGGTGGGAACACCAGTAGTGACAGGTCTTTCAGATGAGGTAGAGCTTGCCCACCTTTACTTCCTGGGTTATATTTGTGAGTCAGTTTGCTATCCAATGAATTACCTAGGGTTAAAATTTAGCTGGAACAGTTTATCTATGATGGCTGAGTTTGGGATGGTGTCAGACACCTTTCTGTGATCCAGATGATCTATGTGTGCTCTAATTTCCTGTTGTTCCTTGCCTCAGTGACTTTTTCAAAGAAGTCAAACAGATAAGGCAGGACTTGCCCTTGACAAATCCAGACTAAACTGGGTCAAGAGTCTGTAGGTTACCTATATCCCTAGTTCAATAATGATCCTTTCTATAGCCTTATATATGAGATTGATCAGGCTTATGAGTCTATAATTACCCAGGTCTGGTGGAGCACTTCCTTTGTGCATAATAGGAACAAAGGCCCTTGAAAAACTGGAACATCCAGCTAAAAATCTGGTCATCTAATTAGCACAAAATTTGAGTACCAAATAGCACATAACTCTTGCTGCTTCCAGGAGAACCATGAGATACTACTTAGAAACATATTTATCAAAGAGTGACAAAAAGATGGAAAAATAGAAGTATATTATCAAAGTCACGGTGTAAAATCTGTAGACTCTAATGAATGATATCACAAAATTCTACTACAAAAGATTTATTTTTTGCTTCAGAAAAAGGGAGTTTTTAAGGTGTGCTTTTTCTTTCTTTAGTTTTTTGGTCATGTAGTTTGGTTTTCTGTGTACTAGACAGCTTCAAAACTCGCATGCGATAACAGGATTTAGTAAATTATGAGAAGGGATAAATCAAGTCTAAAAATAGGGACAGTAGGGCTGGAAATAGGAATGTTCCTCCAAAACAGGGACAGTTTAGAGGTCTGGCTTTGTCCAAGAGAATGACTGTTGCTGTCCTCCATTCATCTGGCTCAAAGCCTGTTTTGTGGCCAATATTGTAGGGAGTCTGACAAGTGATGTTTCAGGCCAGCAAGTCATGTTTTAGGCTAACCAGTAGGCAGCCTGGTGTGTTATCCAGCCCATAGATATAGTGTTCTTGGCCTTAGATAGTGCCTTCAGAACTTGTTCTTGAGAGATTTGTTTGGGATGTAAATGCAAGCATTTATTCTGAAAGTACTGGAGGGGAAGTTAGAGCTGAATTTGCCCACTAATACATTCATTATGTTTTCTGGGTCCTGGTATGTCATATTATTTACTATTAGCTCTGTGCAGTGCAAGATATTAATTCTGAGATTCTTCAAATAAAGAAGGTTTAGTGGTTATCTCTCACATGGGTGACTATTTTTACCTCATATCTAGCTTTGGTTGATTTGATTAGGATATGGGGTTCCTTGTTTTGTTTAGCAATAATGTTTTTGCTTTTTGAGAGTTAAATTTACTTTTGCCTACAATTAGTTTTTTCTATATTTTTAGGGCCTGTTTATATTAGGATTCCACCACAGCGGTTTATTTTTGAATTTGGCATTGCATTTGTTTTTGAGGGGTAGAGATGCATTTATTCAATGATTTACATGAGAATAGAATTCAGTATTAAAGGATTTCATGTAAGCAGTAGGATCACTGAGATGGAAGGTGTTTTTGAATTTTGCTGGGTCATCACATACTTTTAGTAAATTATTCTTTGCATAGTCTGTAAATACTGAGATATTACAGAATGCTTCAGGCTTCAGTCTTATGCTGAATTTACTGATTTGTGGTCTGATTTGTTCAAAGGGAAAGTTGCAATTGGTGGTGGTAGGGTCAAAGCTGTCCTATACTGGTAATGACCAAATCCAGCATTTGGGGTGCATACTAACTGGTCCATGGAGTTTTTTCTTAAGTGTGTATTAGGCTAACAACTGCTAGGGCCTTTTTAAATCTAGCCATGTGTCCCAAAGCAGTTAGTATTGATGAAGTCCAGAAATTTCTAGCATACATGTTTGAGGACATATATGACTTCTAATTTTTGGAGGGGTAGTTGAAGTCTCCTGTGAGAATGATGTTTGGCTTAATACACTGGGACTCCATACTAGTTAAGTAGGGAGTGTGAGCCAACAGGGACATACAGGGGATCTTATAGTTAACTATGTTTTCTTAATATTAATTTGGATGCGAAGGAGTTCCAGGTTAGTATCTTGTCTAATGAGTCTAACAGTGAAATGTTTAATATGTAAGACCTGAATGTGTGATAGGTATTGAAAACCTGCACTAACGCAGTGCTTTCATTGGTCTTTAACCAGGTTTCTGTGGTGATACATATATTGATGTTTTCTTGGGTAAGGAGTGCTTGTAGGGAGTGGATTTTTTTGTTAAGGATCCGAGCAATACCCTAATACCTCAATAACCAGCAATACCTCAATGTTATTTAGATACTGTTTTATTATTCTGGAAGCTTTAAAAGACTGATTTTGCCAGAAAATGTACTGTGGGTGTGGACAAAGATTTAGCCAATGTACAAAGGCCTTGTGGGGAGAGCTGCAGGCTTCCCTGGCAAAGCAGTTAGGACTATCTATCATCTCTTCCCATGCTTATATATATTAATACCCCATTTGAATAACAACATAAACTAAGATGACGGTTGAAAACAATAATCTTTTGTTTGTATTGTGGCATCATTTTTGGTGATGGTAGAATCCTCCTAAAGGCTTAGTTTGCACCAACCTCAGAAACATATTCCAAGAGCTCTAGTCAAGTCTCTCTTCATATAGTCCAGGGAGGTACATCTCAAGTTATTTCCACCCACATGTACTTTGACTTTCACATAGGGGCATTTGGAAAGCAAGAACATCAGTGCTTATGTCATGTGGTGAATCCTGGTGCCTGACAGGCAACTGACTGTGACCCTTTCCTTGCACAGCATGCAGAGTAGTTCATCAGTGTGTCTCACTATGAAACCACCTAGACTGTGTGATGGTTTGCCTTATGGTCATTTAACTTGGGACATGTGACTTATTTTTTCTCTTCTCCACCCTGTGTGCCGTCTAACATTTGCTGATCTACCTGCTCCTTCTTCCTTCACTGGACTTCTCCAAGTGAGCTGGAGCAGTCATGTATCTTAAGGGTACCCTTGGGGTGTTGCCAGAGACTGCTTCTGCTTACTGGAGGGGGGTTATGACCTACCCTTATTCCCTCCTTCTCCATTCATTGGCATATCTGAGAGCTACTCCTCTCTGTGGACCAACACCCCCCCAGAGCATTTCCAAAATAATGCTCTACCCCCTGGTTGACAGTGCCCAGCACTTCTTGCCAATGCCTCCATCTCCCAAGCTGCTAATCAAACCTGGGCATCTGGGCCATAGGTAGGGCTTTATCCCTCTATGCCATGGCATTTGTTTGAGACACTGTAACTCTTGGATGTATGTTTCATGGTGGGTGCTTACTGCATGGTGTGTTTATACAGTTGCTCAGAGTACTTGTTTCTTCAGTTTCATTTAGGAGGACATGGAGGTTTAGGTCATTTACTTTTATGAGCCTCAGCATACGTAGGTCTATGTGCATAGTCTGAGCTGTGTGGGGTTGGTTTAGTGTGGCATTTTGTGATACTTACAACCTGGTTGTTATTTGTTGTGGTTGCATGTGAGAGCTTTACCATCATAACATTATATAACTACATCTCTCACATACACTGCATTAGTTTTTTAGTTGTTGATGGTTGTCAGTAAACATGAGACAATTTCTATGTTGTCTCAGGATGCCCAGGCTACCTACGGAGGCAACTGGAAAGTGCAAATCCATGGTTCTACTTGCTTGCTAATGTTGGCTTAAGGAGAATAGTCCCCAAGAGGTTTGGGGTCAATCTAGTGAAGTGATATGTGTCTAAAATGAACAATCTTAAATCTAAAGAATGAAAAATAAAAGTCTAAAGATGAAGAACAATATGCGTCTTTGCACAAACAGAGGGTCTTTGGACAACTACTAACTATTAAGTGCACTAAGCATTTGTGTTGAGGTTAGACAGGGAAATGTAAGGTTCTGAAGGTCTGCTTCTATACAGTGCTCTACTGCTGTGTAAGCAATGCCATGCAAATGTAGGCAACATAAAACAGCACAGAAAAGGTAAAAATATTCAAATGAGCCCCCTGGCCAATAGCAGAATAGTACACTTTAGGGATCTGCAGCAATCAGATATCTAGAAATGGCTAGGCTATTTCTCTATTCTCACAAGAGTTAATCCAAAGCAATTTTCACTCAGATTATAATAAATACCAAAAGTAAGTGCAGACATATCACAGTGAAAATACAAAATATACTTTTCTCAGGTGTTTCAAAGTACTTTGTCAATGCAAGTGTAAAATATTCACAATCAGTAGTATGGCTGAGCGAATATACTCGCGGTGGTGGTGCTGCGGTAGCGTTGTCGCCTCACAGTAAGACGCTGTCCGGTTCGATTCTTAGCTAGAGAGTCTTCGGCGTGGAGATATGCATGAATGGGCATACCTTTGTTGAAGGTTGTGCGTCAGGCCTGGCAAGTCGGTATGTAAAAATCAACTGCCAGTTATTAGTGGACCAGAGTTCTGCTGTGGTGACCCCTAACCTGGAAAAGTCAAAAGACACAAACAAGTAGTATGGCTGAGTGAATGAGCACAATGCTATGCAAATGTGGGCAATTTATAACAGCATAAGGTTTTGAACCCTGCACTCTTGCTACAGGAAACATCAGCATTAACCTGCTGCACTAACTGATAAGTACTGTAGGAAAGTGTCTGCATAGTGAAATAGTGCAGCCATGTCCATGGCAGCAGTTGCACTACTGAACAGTAATGAAGTGACCATGTTGTGAGCAGTCATGGGACCTACATTACAAGAACAGTGAGGCTGGGAAAAGCCTATACAAAAGTACTTGACAGGGGACTCCATCAAATAACTGAACATCTTATCTGGGAAAAACTTGCAGATTCCATCCTGACAACTGAACATATGCAATCCCTTTTACATTCATACATTCATTTTCTGATTACCTGCTTAATAATGCAGTCCAAAGTTGTAGAGAAGCCATAATCTATGTGTGCAATCAACGGGCACAAGGAAGTAAAATGAAACCCAGTAGGGACATCTGTCACACGCACACTCGCACTCGCACACACACACACAGATGCACACACACACATGTGAGGAACTTGGAGATTGACCAAGTCACCTGCAGCATGTCTCTGGAATATAGAAGGAAAATGGTTCATTTTGTGAAAGCCCACATGGGCTGTCATTTTCAACTCATCTAGTCATGACCTCAAAAATGTATGTAAATAGTTTGTGACTGTGGATAAAGTTTCTGAGATGAACATCAACACCTCCAACTCTGAACCCATGGAGATTGCTCTGTTCTCTTCAAGAAAGAGGTAGAAAAGGCCGCCATTAATAGAAAAGTTTAAATTCACTAGGGTCTTGCTCATGAGTGCTTGCAAGGTGGAATATGAAACTGAAAAAACATAATACAAGTAAAGAATCAGTTGAGTTCTTAAATAACGATTTCAGTTTACCAGACTATTTATGCCCACATCTTTAGTGATAGTCAGCAAATATGAATGTTGACAGAGAAAATATTTTGTGTACATGATGCGTAAATTCATTTTTCCCCAGATCACAATGCTTATTCTGTGTAACACGGCAAGGAACTTTAGGATCCAGGAAGTTTACACAATATTGCTACTGATCCCCCCCCCCCCCACCCCCCAAGTGAGAAGAAGGAATGCTTGGAGAATTCCAAAATGGCCTGTAATCTGTGCCTTAGAAAAGGACCACTTGATCTTCCTTATTTAGTCTATTGTTACAGCAGCATTCACTAAGAAAAGTGCAAAAAATAAAATGAAGTAAAATTGCTTCGGTCAGATCTCATAAAGCAAAAGGTCAATAAAAGTGTTGTAGTCCGTCATATGTCACTTCATTGAAAATCAGCTGAACTACTTGAAAAGTTTTTGCATGAGGTACATTCTGCTTATATATATATATTCAGTTTGATTTAAAGCAGCTTACAGTTTAATAAGGGTTGCCACCTCTCAGGGTTTATTTTTTCCTGACAGTCAGGAAATCAAGAGTCTCTGTCAAGAAATTCAGTTTTGTTGAGTACTTGCCAAGTATTGTGAGCCATTCTGAGAGCTTGTGTATTTTTCAAGTTTATTTCCCAAAATAATTACTGTTTTATTTAGATTTCAGACATTTAATTTGTTTTGTCAGAATAGTTTTTACTTTGTTTTTACAGGCATTGATGGTGATGAGAAATGTGACCATTAGCAGAAAGTAAAACCAACAGAGAACAATGCTGTTTTTATGACGCATTTTAGAAGTAGAACACAAAATAGCCTAAGCATTCTTTTTTATCAAAGTGAAGTAAAGAATCTCTCCTCCACTTAAAATGTATGTTCTGCATGGTCAAATTACATATGGTTTATTGCCTTCAGTGTAAATAATATTGTAGATATGAATAAAACCTGGATTCAGAAAAATTGTGAAGTACACATTGCCGGAAACAGTGTACAAATATTCTACTTGTCCTCCTTCCCTCAGTATGAACTTTAGGGGTAACCTACGGGTGGATGAACCCTGAAGTTTAAGCACCATTTGTCCAAACTTCAACCGGCCAAGGATTGGAGCTCTTCCACAGGAAATCGTGGTCGGTAAGTTGTGCAAGCAGTGATGCCCTTGTCAGGGGAAATTTCCACTTTCTTTGAGTTGGTGTGACTGTATTGTTGATAAACATAAGCTTCGGGGGTGTGGGGGGGCTTGCTTATTTTTTGGTCCTTTTTTCGGGAATGCAGTTCAGGGATTCCAATCCCTGGCAGGTTGCATTTTGTCCACTCATAGAGGAAGTAATTGAGACACCCCCATGCTTATCTAGTTTAATAGTTTCAACAAACATTCTAGTTGTCACAACAATATTACAAATATTGTTTAATGTGGTCAGCATGTTTATACATTTGGTCATTTGTTGCATTTACCACGTTTATAATATTTCTTCACAACAGCTGCTAGCATGATAATTATTAACTCTGAAAGAGAAGCAATGCAGATTTACTTACCAGAATGGGTGGGGCAATGAGAAACAAAGGTTGAGGCTTTTGTCAGGTTTCCGCCTCCTCCAAAGGTGGCAACCCCAAGTGCAACTAACATTTTATGAAAAGCACAATTACATCTTTGTCATAACAACTCCAGTTTCATGAATTGTTTGCGTTCCATTTCTGGCTTTGTTGATAGCAACAACAGACAAAATATTACACTTTTCAGTTGTGAGAATGAAACTAGAGTTGCTGAAGTTAAAACTGGTTTTTCCACTTTATGGTTTATAAGCATTTAAGAAAGGCTTCACAAAAATAAACAGGGAAATAAAAATCGTAGTTAGTTGCTGAACTGAAAAGCTGCTGTTGATGTTTCTTGATTAAACATATTTTATGATTATGACTACAGACAAATCTTACATAACAATCTCAAAAAGTATGCCGACCACCACTCTCCTACTCTTGATTCTGCTCGATAACGTTTCTACTCAAACTATTCCTGGTAAGTACAAATCTAGTTTCTGTCCCTCTGTTTTTCTTTTCATTACCTCCATTCTCTGAATTTGCTTACAGCATTGTTTTAAACAAATGTACTTGAAACACTTAGAGCCGCATTTGTGAAAATACTAAAACTAAATACTTCAAGGCAGGTTATTCTTCTGTGCTGGTTCTGGACTTACTATTGCATAACATACCTTGTAAAATATACATTAGTATCAATGCAGCAACTTGGTTTACTATGACCAATTTCTATCTATTCAAAGTTTCATGCGGTTTTTTCACACTTACTAGCTGTTAACTGTTCAAGATATTTTATCTGCCTTGATTACAGTTCTATGCATTCTTGTACATTAAGGAACTATTCATTGTGAAAAGTTGAAATTTTATTCATAGGTTATCAAAGGATTGCTACAAAATGCTTTAATCAATTTTGATCCTGTAAGGAAAAAAACATGGAATTGCATTTAAGCATTTATTTATTTACCAAAAAGAATAAACCAGATGAAATATACGGAGAACAGATGCATGATTCCTCCTGAAGTTTTTGTAATCTTACAGTAGAACAGCTAGGAACTGTACCAAAATGCTCAGTTTTCCACATCAAGGAAAAATACTTTCATGCCATGGCATATCACTGGTCATGAGCACACTTAAACCGCAGACATCCCAACTATGTGCACAATATATGACTGTGCATCTGATCTGTTACTGTGCTGTACTACAGAAAAGAGCTGTGCAACTGCCACATCTGACTACATAGCATGTCTAGTCGTGTTTCAGTTATTACTGCATAACATGTCTCACCATCTTTATGCTGGGAGGGACATTAGCTGCACAGACTTTCACCAGTGTAGAATACACCAATTTTAGATCAACCATGGAGCATTAAGTGACATTCCCTAGAAGGATACTGCACAAGTCAAACACAGAGAAAGCAGCACTCACCAAAACTGCAGGTGAAATAAGTAAAAACATTATTTTTTTCTCAAGGAACAATCTCCCCCTGTGCATCCAATATAGGAGACTTTCTAACTATAACCACTTCTTACTTAAACGTACTAACACCACAGTCACATAACTTCAGAAAAAACAAGAGATAAAACACAGTAAGGGTGAGGCATGGCTCGCACAATTGCAATGCTAATATTCCAGGAGCTGAACTTTGTTGAGTTTGACTCGTCCCTACCTTCTTGGGGAGTTTGACTTTGACTTGTAAATCTTCCCCAGCTAACTGTCTATCACCCCCTGAGAACAGTGTCCTACTGTCACAACAGTTCATACCAAGAATCCCGCAAGACTAGAGATGCTATACATGCTGGTGATTTCAACGTCAAATCTTGGTGTTACAAAACAGAGTGCTGTGGCTAAGGATATTCATATAGTAGATTAGACCAAGACAGTACAGTTCTGTAAAGGTCCCATGGCCTATTTAACCCAAGTGTTTAATAAAGTAGGACAATGCTTTCAAGAATTTTTGTTGTCCTTTTGTACATATCATGCTTAGATACTGAACCTACTCAGCAGGCCAGATATGGAAAGGACTTGCAACTACACATAATATCCCTTATCAACAAAGATAGAGTTAAGCCATTTGAAGCCATACAATTATGATTTGCAGACACCAGTTTCTGCAAAAAGGCACTTATCAGATGCAATACCTTGAAGGAAGTATAAAGCCTTAAGAGCAGATACTGAGCACTGGTGTAGCACATGCCTAACGGTATGTCAGTAGCAGATTCAGAACGTTCCTAGGAAACTGGAATAGATGATATCTGAATAGTCACTAATTGCATTGGATGTCATAGCTTCCACCACAAGTTCCATTTCTACTTATATTAAGTATTGGGAGTGACAATAGTCATTAGAAAGTATGGCACAGTCCCTGGCTGTCTTCATCTCCAGCCTATATTGCCCAGTTCATTATCACATTGACCTGGCATATATAAATCATATAGGCACACACACACACACACACACACACACACACACACACACACACACACACACACACACACACAAATTGAGTTCACTGCAGCCATGTACTTTGGTGTTTTTGGCACAGTTGGGAAGGTACTGCATAGGGAAGATAGAAGACAAAGTACTCAGGATGTGCATCTTGTGGTCTGTGCACCCTGAAGCTGCACAGATATGCTTTGCCCAGATATTTGCTATCAGTGTTTATCAATGTAGTCAACAGATGTGACTGCTGTGTATTGCAATGCTTATAACTAAAATACTGATGTTCACACAAATCAGTCTCTGTAATATGTTATTCAGGTTATGGGGTAATTCTTTCTAGACAGGAAGTGTATCTTTCCAAAATTCACTTGGGCTGCTGTTTCTTGACAAACAGCTGTTGCTTCATACTGCAAAACCTGGAATTGTTCCAGGATATTGATGCTCAGAATGACCACGAGTCTAGGACTTTTAAGATTCTGCCATGCAAATAAGGTATGGAGTAGCTAAAGTGAGAAAATGAGAAGCCACCATGTTTTGGACATTAGTGTTTCTCCTACAACATGACAAATTTAAGATCACAGGCACCAGTGACCGAATGATTAGCAGATAGCCAATAATGCCACCACATTGATTTCTGTCTTTTCTGAAGTTGCATGTGTTTTGTAATTGTGTGATCTGGGTTTTGCTGTATTTAAATATGGAAGTGTGAAGGATCTGAGTCCCTTCTCAATAAAGAGAGAAATATGTAAGTATGCTTAGAATCTCTTAGTAACATACACTTTTTGCTGCCTAATAGTCTGTCAACTCTCTTGGGAATTGACCTCATTAACACAGGAGATTAAGGCTATGAACTAAAGTAACTTAACCAAACTATGCTTGAGGACATCCCTGAATAGAGATACATGTGTCCAACAGACTTACCAAGTTAACAAATAAAGCAAAAGAGAATTATATACACAATTAATAACATACTTCCCCCTGGCCAAACCACAACTCCTCCCAACTTACCTGATAAAGCAAACAATATTGCTGAACAATTTAACATATTCTTCACTGAAAGTGTTTTAGCACTGACTAAACATTGCAATTCTCCCACAATGCCAACACTCAACAATCCAAGCAATTTTCTAGATGCATTCTCATTTCAGACAATCCCAAAACAAACTATTGTAAAACTATTAAAGACATTGAAACCCACTTCACTGGCAGCAGATAACTTGCCAGCAGAATATCTAAAATTAACAGCCGGTGTTATTGTCGTCCCTTTGCCAATGCTTATAAATCGCTCTATAATGAAACAGTATTTGGAAAATTGCATACATTAAACCATTACATAAAGGAGACAATTCAACAGAACTAACAAACTACCAACCCATTGCTATACTTTCAATACTTTCTAAAATTCTGGAAAGATGTATCCACTTTCAACTTCTTAAACACCTTCTAAACAATAATCTCCTCTCATCGTCACAGCATGGATTCCGACCATATCATAGGGGTCTATATCACGAACTCGAACTTCCAAAATGTCGAACACCATAAGTTCGAACTTGGAAGATCAAATTCAGATAACTCTGAAACTCAAAACAGCGAATTTTTTCCCAGGGAAAAAATTTGCTGTTCTGAAAAACACACACATAACACAATCACACCAAACACCTTCAAAACCTACACTAAACCTAACATACACCACTATCTATGCACTATCCTTTACCCAGCCCTAACCCTAAAGTCTGTCACTACCGCACACTTGCCTGACCCACGCCCTAACCCTAAAGGCTGTCACTATCGCACACTTACCTGACCTGCACCCTAACCCTAAAGTCCGTCACTACCCATTCGTACACTTACCTTGACCCGGTCCGAAAATGTTGAAGCCACAAAAAATGGCCAACCAAATTCTTTCCCTGGGAAAGAATTTGGGTTTCCGTGGCTTTGACATTCTCAACTTTCGAACTACCAAGTTCGGCCTTCCAGTATTCGGCGTTTATGTTTGATTTCTAGCACTACTACAGCTCTTCTAAGTTTCACTAATACTATAAATAAATTCAGAGATGATGGCAAAATAGTGTCTTCAGTCTTTTTGGACATGTCTAAAGCATTTGATACAGTTTCCCATACTAAGTTACTGTCCACTCTGAATAATCTTAATATTAACCCTGATACTGTTAACTGGTTTCAAAGCTGTCTATCTAGCGACCAGCAAGCTGTGAAATGGAAGCAGGATCTATCCCCACTACTTCCTGTTACACTTGGAGTCCCTCAGGGTTCAATCCTAGGGCCCCTCCTCTTCAGCATATTCATAAATGATCTTAATAGTGCCTCCTGTCAAGCATCTATCATACAATACGCAGATGATTCAATCCTCATATGTGCAGCATCCACAATAATTCAGCTTCTTACAGTCACACAAAAAGCCTTCTCTGATATTGAAACATGGCTAGCAAACTCACAACTCATTCTCAACCCTAATAAAACTAAACTTATGATCTTTCCTCCATCTAAATTTACTAACCTCCCAGCTAACTTTTATATCACTGCCAGTAATTTCACTAGGATTTTCTCAGATTCCTAAACAAAACTATTAGGTGTCATAATTGACAACAGACTAAAATCTGACATACACATTTCTAACACAATCAAAAAGGTTCACAAGAAAATGGGAACAATGTATAGAAACAACAAATTCTTAACAGATGCTGCAAGAATAGTCATAGCTAGAACCCGCCTTCTCTCCTCACTCTTATATGCATCCCCCATACTTACCAACCTCAAAAAGTCAGAACTAAGTAAATTAGAATCATGTTACAATAAGATTGCCAAATTTGCAACAGATTCCACACATGCAAACCATCACTGTCAGTGCATCACAAATCTTTCTTGGTTGGAACTATCTCATGTTATGAACTATTAACCAATTAATAATGGATCACAAAATAATGCTCAATCCTGACAACGTACCTTCCCTAAAAAAATCTTCTACAACCCTATTCTAACATTTGTAATCTTTGATTATCTAACAAAGACTTACTCCAAGTGACCAAAGTATCCAATACAGCAGGCAACTCTATTTACTCTTTGTTGCCAAAAATTGGAATACCCTTCCACATAGTATTAGATCCATAAGCAATCTTAATAATTTCAAAATATCTCCCAAAAGACACTTATCTGAATCCTGGCTTTGCACATGTAACACTCCAGGTTAATTATTAACTTAGCACTAATTTGGCTGTACTAACTCTGTTAACATATCCCTTCTAACAACACTACTTCTCCATAAGTAGTTCATTCCTAGCTACAACTCTCACAATGGAAGAATTACTAAGTACGCACTACTTTACCTAAGTGATTCTACCTACTTAATTTCCTAACTAATGTCATGTTCCTCCACATATATAAGTTCAACCATATATTTTTCTGTATTCAACTGTTTAAAGTCTTGTTCTATTTGATACTATGTATATATTTTTGTTTTTACAATTTTATCCTGTAAATGTGTTAACACTCATTTTTTTGTCTATAATTTATATTACATGATGTGATGATTTTGTATGTAAGTTTGGGCTGGAACTTTTCTCCCTGAGCCTCCGCTGAAAATGGGCACTGCCCCAGTCGGACTATCCCAGTAAACAAATGTAAAATAAATAAGTAAATATATAGGACCAACTATAGAAACTAATGTATATATTGTACATTACACTCTGCTTGATTGTGCATTGCACTGTGCTTATTCACTGGAACGTATATAAACAGATATTTCTACATAATTAGTCTGAAATGCTGTGTTATTGCTTATATTTCTGTATTTTTTGTTTGTGAAATGTTTGGCATTTTACTTGGGCTGAGCCTGAAATTGGTCAATATTGATCAGTGCACTACCCCAGTAAACAAATAGAAATAAAATAACATAAAATAAATACTCTACTCTCCTTGGTAATGCATATGCATAATGTATGAGGTGCACATTTTATTATACTATACAGATTCTCTATACTGCAATTAGATCCCCCATTTACATCCTATGGCATGTCTGAAGCATGTATATCTTTTAAAAGATACTTTAGACAAAAATGCAACAATATTATTCTCAGCATACATCTATTGTCAACCCAGGCAAACATTTTTCTGCACCACTGCTATTTTTAACAAACAACATATTATGGAGCATATCTTGAACAGGGGTCTTTTATCCTTTGCTCTCAACCTGCATTTTTAAATTTCACGGTCAATTCAGATCGGTTATGCTGACTGCTTTTCGGCAATATCTTATCACTAAGTAATTAATCAATGAGAATGATTTGAATGCAAATCTGAGTTTAAATAAAATATATTTCTGTATAATAACACAAAAAACTAATTTTTTATTCAGTGCTGAAGCAATGCTACACATCAGATAACTCGCAAAAAAAGTTTAATTGCAGCCCATGTTTACAATGCTTGCGGCATTTTGGAGATATAAGCATCTGCAAACCTGTGTTTTACAAAGCTCCGGTGAAACGCCAAATGTCCCGATCCAATAACCCTGTAACCTTTGCTAGCAAACCACAGTATAACCCCACAGCTCAGGCACATATAGTTAGAAGTGTACAGTAGATGTGTGGCTAATCAACTTCTTAAGGTTTAACATTTAAAGCAGCAATTACTGCCTATCCCTCTCTTCTTTAAAATGCAGTTGCACCATCTAGTGATTGTCACATGTTCTGTACTAACCCATATTCAGACCCTTTACAGAACAATGGCATATGCTCAATAACCCAGTACAAACAAATGCCAGGAGAAATACTAGACTCGTCCACTACCCCATAGTCAACAGTTTCATTTCACATGCAAGTCCAGTTTAAAAAAGACATTAAAAAATCTGGGTCTACTTCACATGACTGAAATCTCAAAATACTGCATTTCTTTTGACTGAGACCACAATACTTAATTTTTAAAACACTAAAAACTCATTTGAATGAATCTCATTATACTTAAAGCTTACAATGCTGAATTTCAAAATATTGAATTTTAAGCCATAGACATGCACACTTGCAACATCAATGGCTAACTCTTTCCAAAATTTAAAAATTACTGACTTACCCTCTTAACAGAAACTGGACGATATAAAACCAAACTATGTGGGGGGTTACGCCCTGGCCAAAACCCCCAAATATATATATATATATATATATATATATATATATATATATATATATGTATATATATATATATATATATATATATATATATATATATATATATATATGGTTTACTATTATAAAGTCGGTGTAGCATTGCACGCCTATGAACTATACTATTCGAACTACAGATGTTCGAATAGTTCATATGTGTGTCGGGCACGTAATCAAATGGAATATTTGCGAATGGTCTGTGCATTCACAACTATAACATTCGATTATGTACAGGGATTGCGGTACAGTGCGGTAAGGGAAATACATCCCTCTCCTCACTGCAGTGCAATCTCAGAGTTGGAATATATAGTTAGGGGGACTGTAGGGGGTGCAGCCCCCCACAAGGGGTGCAGGGGGTCTTGCCACCCTGGATAAACAGGATGGTAGGTTTCCTAGTTAGGGAGTTACGGGAAGGGTGGGATTGCTGTTAAGTGCCGAAAATGTCGTGATCGACATTCAGGGCATTAACAGCTGTTTTTCGACATTAGGTCCATTAGGTGATGTGTACTTTCGGCGAAACACTTCTCTCATAAGTACCTGTTTTTTCTTAACTTTAGAGATTTTAATAGTAAACCTATATATATATATATATATATATATATATATATATATATATATATATAGGTCCCTTTCAAATGGAATGGTCAACATTTCACAATGTTGACATTCATATGGCTGAGACCATATAATCAGCATTTGAAATGTTGACCATGGGGAATCAGCATCTCCCTACAGTGCGGAATGAAAAGATTTCCACATCTGCACTGTAGTGTGATCTTGGAGTTGTTATATTTAAGTTCCAGGGGGTGGGGGGGCGGAGCAGTGTTAAGGTAATTTTGTTTTGTTTTTTATGTTCTACTTACATGGTCAACATTTTAAATGTCGATCATACGGTCTCGGCGGTATGAATGTCGACATTGTGAAATGTCGACCATATCAAGTAGACCCATAGATATATATATATATATATATATATATATATATATATATATATATATATGGTTCCCATTCAGAAGCCTGAAACATCATAAGCCTGAAAATCAAAATCCTGAAACCAAAAGCCTGAAAATTCAGAATCCTGAAAACTCAAAATCCTGAAAGCCCAAAATCCTGAAAGACCAAAATCCTGAAACTCAAAATCCTGAAAACAAAAAATAGACATACTGATGTCATTGTGGCTTTGCTATCGTTAGCCCTGTGGTGTTAGGTCATGTGTTGGGGTCAGGTAAGTGTGTGGTTGGTTTTATTTTAGGGTTAGGGCGGTTTAAGTGAGTTAGGGTTTTTGGCATGTATGCAATAGTGACAAATATTGGGGTTAGGGGGCGGTTTAAGTGAGTTAGGGTTAGGTGCGGGTCAGGTGAGTGTGCGATAGTGACGGACCTTAGGGTTAGGGTTAGGGTCAGGGTCAGTTGGTAGATATTAGTGTCTTTATAGTGACATATTAGCATTATTTGTGTTTTCAGGATTTTGAGTTTCAGGATTTTGGTCTTTCAGGATTTTGGGCTTTCAGGATTTTGAGTTTTCAGGATTCTGAATTTTCAGGCTTTTGGTTTCAGGATTTTGATTTTCAGGCTTATGATGTTTCAGGCTTCTGAATGGGAACCATATATATATATATATATATATATATATATATATACATACACACACACACACACACACACACACACACACACACACACACACACACACACACACACACACACTAACTCCAGGATTGCACTACAGTAGGGAAAAGGGCATATATCTTTAATTACCATACAGTACTGTACACACTGCCACGACTGCTGGGAGCACATGAAACATCCACCATATTACTTTAGATACTTCCCATAAAAATGTAAAGACACATACCCACAATTATAAAAAAACTACAACACTACTTTCTACCCTACTGTCCGTATTCCGACAGTCAGCACTTTAAGTTGCAGTAATGTGTTTTTGTCACAAGCAAGTCACAGGTGAAGGGAAACACATCACATCTATAACTTAAAATTTAGTATTTTGAAATTCAGCATTGTAAGCTTTCAGTATAATGAGACTCAAGTCAAATGAGTTTTCAGTACTTTGAAATTTGGATATTATGGTCTCAATCAAATGAAATTTAGTATTTTGAGATTTCAGTCATGTGAAGTAGACCCAAAAATTCTTCTTATCTGCCTATTACCATGTATAGTCTTCACACAGACCCAGTCTACAAGCTCACTAGTGGACATGAAATTCTTTATTGTAAACAATACCACTAGCATTCATTGTAATGTGTATTCCAACCACAAATACGCACATACATAGAAACACACACACACACACACACACACACACACACACACACACACACACACACACACACAATTCAAGCCCATGGTAGTGGCCAAAACAAAAGATCCAGTAACTTATGTATGCATTAAGAAGCAAAGCTGTAATTCTGCCTTTAAGCATTATACAAATTACTGTAATATGGGTTGGCATGAAAATGTGTCACCTCAATACCTGCAAAAAGGTATTCTAGTAGAGTTCAACTCACACCTTTTATTTTGCTTTAAGAGACTTTTGTGTTAATGTGTTTATGTCAAGTTAGCTTATTGACATATATGTCTAAAATAGCTAAAACTCATTTGGTCAAAAAGCTTTTGTGGGTGTAAAAAAAGACAGGATGCATAATTGGCTGAATACTCATTTGTGTACATCCAATATGGCTGAATAAAGGTTTCATACAGTGTAAGTAAGTAGGAGTGTGTAGAAATATGACTTTTTAGCTGAAAAGATGGCGGTTGTGAAGATGTGCAAAATTGCTTTATAGTGGTTAGTGTGTATGTGCGAGTGTTCATGGCACAGACATAACTAGGGTGAGGTGAAGGGAACCCCCACCCTGGGCAGAAGATGTTAGGGGGCATATTCAAGAGTTATTAACCAAGGCTGTGTAATACTGGTATTCAGTTCTGTACTGGCGTTTCTGAATGCCGATGCAGAAATGAATTCTGATACTGCTCTTGTGGGCAAGCCTGCAGGACTGTACTTCAGAGCTTCATGTGTCACATAGGTTATAGCAAGACACTTGCTACAGTTTTAAAAGTAGAAGGGCTTTTTATGCTTTTCATTGTCGAATTGAGGGGCATAAAAAAACAACTTGGCTTGTTCCTGAGGCAGAACCCCAACCCATCCCCTCACACCACCTTACTTGTGTGCATAGATATTAGCTACAATTCTCAAGGTGTGGTTAAAAAGAGTGATCAGCTAAGATTCTCATGGTATGGTTAGAAAGAGTGATTCTGTTAATCACAAATGAGGTTCAAACAGGTTTTTTTGAAGAGAAAATCTTTATACCACTGGACACTGCTACTAAATGTTGTAGAATGGCCAGAGAAACACATAGGTTCATAGAATCATAGGTAGGTACTAGGCTATCTGCCAAAAGGCATTTATATGCCTAGCCAGAATGTGTTGGCTTTCGCCTCCCCCTTAGATTAGTTCCCTGTGCCTTTGTCCAGCAGAGCCACTGAAGTGATCCCAGGGATAAACTTTCTGTTTCCCATCCACTCATCAAGGTTTCTCTTGAAGAGTGTTAGCGAGGAGCTCTGCCTAATGTAGATTGGAATCTTGTTCCAAAGCATGGGAAGTCTCTGGAACAGGAATCTATCCCTCCAGCACGTCCTATTTATTGCTATAGTGAGGTTTAGATCCCTAGAGTGTGTGGCTCGAGGGGATAAGGTTTTGTTTAGGTGGAGCATGTCCATCAATTCTGGGTTGGACATGGCCTTGTATGTCAGGCAGAGATCACCTCTGAGCAGGCAGTATGCAACTGAGTACAGCTGGAGTTTCTTCAGTCGAGCTGCATAGGGCATCTGTTTGAGGCCAGTGATCCACTTGTTGAGGTACTTCTGTGGTCTTTCCAGCTGCTGCAGATGTCTTGTAAGGTACATCCCAAATGGGGCGTTGTACTCTATGATGGGTCTGATGAGTGATGTGTAGAGGGGCACAATGACCTCTTTTGATCTGGATGCAAACCCATTTGTGATTAGGTGGGCCACATAGAAGGATTTTCTAACCACTTTGGCAATGTGATCATCAAAGGAGAGATTACTATCTACTTGGGACCACAGATCCTTTTTTACGTTTTCCGTATTTAGGGGACTACCATCTATGTTGTAGTTTGTGGGTACTTTGTTTTTTCCAAAGGGGATGACTATGCACTTTTTGGCATTTAGCTTGAGGCCATGATTTTGACACCAGGTATCCGTTTCAGTGAGACCCTTTTGGAGGATGTCTGTGTCAGCCGGAGACTCAATTATAGCCCCTAATTTGCAGTCATCTGGGAACCTGGTCAGCCATAGTCCTCCTGTGCTTGCCTGTACCACTGAGAAGTATATGCCAAACAGGAGGGGTTCTAGGACTGAGCCCTGGGGAATGCCACTTGTAACTGGTTTAGAGTCAGACCTAGCTCCCACAACTCTCACCATATGGGTTCTGTCTGTGAGCCAATTGGCAACCCATCTTGTGACATAGGGGTTTATGTTCAGGCTGGTGAGCTTGTCTATAATACCAGAATGGGGAATGGTATTGAAGGCCTTTCTGAGGTCTAGATAGGCTGTGTGTACCACCTTTCACTTGTCTATAGCCTTGGTAACTGTCTCAAAGAAGTCCACCAGGTTTAGGAGACATGATCTGCCCTTAACAAAGCTGAACTGGGTAGGATCCAGTGTTTGGAGGTTCCCAATATCTCTGTTAATGAGTTCCATGATGATGCGCTCCATAGCCTTGCAGACCAAGCTAGTCAGGCTTATAGGGCAATAGTTCCTGGGGTCTGTTGTGGCTCCAACTTTGTGGAGTGGAATAACCATTGCTGTGCACCACTCTATTGGTACGTAGCCTGTGGAGAGGCTGAGTTTGAACAGTGTGTTTAGGTGAGGGGTTAGTTCATCTTTGAGCTCATGTAGGACGCAGCCTGGGACACCATCCAGTCCCATTGATGCTGTGTTTTTGGCTTTGGAGAGGGCTGTTTTAACCTGAGTGTCTGTTATTTCGGGGGCTCTACATTCTTCTGGTATGGTTATGGGCCCTTTTGGGGGTGAGAGGGGGTGAAGTTTGCACTGAACCTGTCCGTCAAGATATTGGCAATATCGGTTGGTTCAGTGTATTTTGTGCCATTCTGCACTAACGCCAAGCAGATCTGAGCATTGCCACTTAGATTTTTGACATAACTAAAGAATGCCTTGTGGTTATCTTTGGAGTCCTTGGCAAATTTTCTTTCGAAGCTTGCCTTGGACGATTTTATGAGGGATCGTAGTTTCTTGCTGATACTGATCAGGGATGTCTTCCCTTCTTCGGATTTACTCTTTTCTGAACTAGTTACCTCCTTCTATTGTATAGCTTGTTTATGGCAGGGGTCCACCAGACTGGTTTCCTTTTCTTGGAGGAGTGAGTCTTGGTTTTGCTTGGGAGAGCATGATCCGTGCATTCTTGTAGGTACCCGTAGAATGCATTAGTAAAGGATTTTGCAGCTTGGACAGTGTTATCCTTTAGCTTGGGGGTTTTGAAACTTTCCACCTAGGTCTTAAGTAACGTGAAGTTTGCTTTTGAAAAGTTTTTCACTGTGGTTTTCTTGTCCAGGGGTGGGGGCAGAATGTGGATATCCAAAGTGATTTGTTTATGGTCAGATCTAACCAACAAGGGGTTGACCTCTGGTGTGGAACACCTGTCGCCCATGTTGGTGATGATCAGGTCCAATATGTTTTCATCTCTGGTGGGAGTGTTGACCAGTTGAGCCAGGCTGTTTGTGTTTATAAATTCTAGGAAATGTTGGGCAAGGGAGTTAATACTTGAGTAGTTCTCCCAGTTAATGTTTGTGTAGTTGAAATCACCCAATATTAGGGTGTTTGGTAAGACCTTTATGTTTCCCAGTGTTTCCAGAAATGTGAAATGGGGGTCCTGGGACATGGTGGGTGATCTGTAGCAAGCTACAATTTGAATTGCAGTTTTGCCCGTTGTTAGTTGCACATGGATGATCTCTGAAGCATTGTGCTGTGCCAATAACCTGGAGGTGTGGGTATCCTTGATGAATATGGATATTCCCCTGCCTTTTGTATTTCGGTCCGGGTTCTGTGGCCGAAATGTATAGTATGAATTGTAGCCTGGTAGTGCTGGAGTGCTCTCTGGATCCTTAAACCAGGTTTCTGTTACTGCACATATATCAATTTTCTTCATACTGAGGAGTGCCTCAAGTGCATGCATTTTGAGGTTTAGACTTCTGGCACTAAGTAGCATTACCCTCAGATATTTGTTACTTGTGCTATTTAAGGTGGTGGGTTTGTCTTTTGAGCCTTGCCTAAAAAAGGCACTATGGGGGTGGCAAGAGCCTTGGCAAATATTCGAAAGCCTAAGGGTGACAGGTGCAAGCCATCTCTAGTGAAGCAGTGTGGCTTGTCGAGCATGTCATCCCAGGAGGAAAAACACTGGATCCCCTTTGAATGACACCAGAAACTTAGCCAATTGTTGAAATTAATAATTTTTTCTTTATAACGTGGCATCATTCTTGGTGAGGGCAGGATGCTACTCAGGGTCAGGGTCATATCAGCCTGGGCTATGTGATCAGAGAGCTCTTCCATGTCTCTTTTCATGTAGTCCAGGGAGGTATGGCTCAGGTCATTCACACCAACATGGATAATGACAGAGTCATATTTGTACTTGTTCTGGTGTGACCTGAGTGCTTGTGTTATGTGGCGGATCCTGGCACCTGACAGGCAGCTAACAGCAACCTTCTCCTTATTCAGCCTAGTGAGTGGGACGTCAGTGTGCCTGACTATAGAGTCACCTGTTACTAGTATGTTGGGTATGTTATTTTGCCTTAAGGGCTGTGATTGCGTGGCACACTGGTTTTGTGAAGTATGTGTATCATGGTTTGAGTTGGGTGGTGGAGGTTGCTTGGATGTCTGCTTTGGGGGACTCTGTTGCTTTTGCAGATTTTTATTTAGAGCCTCTGAGTATGTTTTTGTGTATTTATGTGTGTTTTTTACCGGTGCTGGTTTAATGGGTCTATGTAAGACTGGTGGTGTGATGCCAGTATTTCCCTTCTCCTCTTGTCTGTCTGATCCCCTCTTGGATTGAGAGAGCTTAGCCACCAGTTTGGCTGCATAATTGCATCTCTCACATGTATTAGTTTTTGGTGGTAGGAGGAGAGGGTTGTCTGTGTACATGAAGCAGTTGTAACATTGCCTCAAAATGCCCAGATTCACCAGTTGGACTGGAGAGTACACCTGAAACTGCCCTTTGGACATGCCTGGATAGGTACAGTGAACTGTTTTACTGAATGGCTGGTAAGGTTGAATAGAGAGCCTTGTCATTCTGTACAGTATAGGGGGGGTCTAGTGCTAGGGTTTATAAGTGCTTGCTATGAGTTTTGAGCAAGTGCCGGGCTGAGAAATGAATGGCTTGAGTGCTTAAGTTGAAAGTTTGTCTAGTTCCAAGGGAAAAATTGAACAGGAGACTTTGTGGAGCAGGAATAGTTATACCCTAACTAACCGGCGCTGCCCAGTATGCAAAACCGGCCAAATGTGTTTTTCTTTATCAAGGAAATGAAAGAGAGAAAAAATAGCCCAAAATAGCCAATAAACTACAAATTTCTAGGCTGAAACCACTCCTCCAGGGACAGATAGGCTGCTCAAAGCTCCTCTCTCTCTCACAGGTGAACAGAAAAACTTCCTTCTATCCAAGTAAGGTATGGGCAAACACAGGGATTTGTAACACAGCCCTGCATTCAGCACTAACCTGAAAACTGAAAGGCGGGAAACAAGTTTATTTTTTTGTTTTTTTGTTTTTCAGAAAATAAAGCAGATACAATCAAAAAAACACTTTAAATACACAGAAAAGGATGCTTATTATCTATCTCAGTTCAGAGTTGTAGTCAATGCCCCTAGTAATAAAGTAGGAAGAAACACAAATATAGTAAAATCAGATGAATAAATTGCAATTTTATATATATATATATATATATATATATATATATACTTGGCGACAGCTGAGAGAAGACCGACATGAACCGGAGAGCCAGAAGATCGATCAAGAAGAGAAGACCGAGAAGTCGCGGGTTGGTTCTGACTTTCGCTT
Source organism: Protopterus annectens (assembly GCF_019279795.1). NCBI lineage: Eukaryota > Metazoa > Chordata > Ceratodontiformes > Protopteridae > Protopterus > Protopterus annectens. The sequence goes on along the minus strand of NC_056734.1, from coordinate 442,791,816 downwards.
AGCTAGCTGAGAAGACCGCCGACTCAGATCACTCCAGAAAGAAGCTTAAGAAGACCGACGCCAATCCTTGAGTTACAGAACATCGACAATGCAGAAGACCGACACGACGGATGACAACACCAACGCCGAGGATGAGGGAAAAGGAAAAGCAGGGCAGGTGAAGATGTTAGGGTGCTAGGTTGTGGGGATAGAGGAGTGTGGTTAAGGTGGGTCACAATGGGGATAGATATAGGGGGGGGTTAAGGTTAGGGTTAGGAGCTGATAGGGGTGGGTTAAGTGAGTTAGGGTCAGGTAGAACCATATATATATATATATATATAACAATAGAAAACGAACAAACTGATTTAAACAAGTTACCCAATTAACCAGAAAAAAGCTGAAAACTAAGCCCTGTTCCAACAACAGTCTTCAATCAGGCAAGTTCTAACTGCACACTCCCGCTACTAGGGAGCAGGGGAACCTTCTCCAAAAAAAGATGGCCTGGATCAGTGCTCAAGTTATACAAACAAAGCTAGATTCAGCTGGCCTGAATCTGGGCCTATGCTACAGCAACAAGGCGCACCAATTTCAGAAAGAAAGAGTTCAAATAAGCAGGCACAATAAGCCTGTGACCAGAAATTCCCAGCTCAGAAGGGCAGAATCCAGCATCTCCTCCCAGAAGAGTGCAGACCACAAACCTTCTTAATGTAGAATAACTGGCCTGAATCCCAAGTTCTTAAACTAGAACTAATACACTTTTAGAATAGCAGACACTGAGTCTTCAATCAGCAATTCCCAGCTTAGAAGAATGTAAGCTACCTGTCCTACCACAACAGTACAGACCACAAACCTTCTTAATGTAAAACAACTAGTATGAAGCTCAAGTGCTTAAACCAAAAGACTTAGAATAAGAGGTCACAATTTAATCAGGCTACTACCAAGCAGTAATAAATGCAGCAGAATAAATAAAATTGAGTACTTTTAAGAAGAGGCAAAAGCAAAATAAAGAAGGAGGAAACACAAATGATGAATAAAGTGCAAATCTTTTTTTGTTAGTAAAGTACAAGAAGAGAGGAAAGAAGAATCTAAGTGGGTTGGCCTTCTCAAATCTTCTCTCTGTATTAAGTAGAGTGAACACTAGACTCAGAATATGATCTCACTGTATTCGGTTAAGTGAGCAAATGAGATGGACTCAGGAGGAGTGTTCAAATACAGACTTACAGGAGGGGCAGGCAATTCTAGAGCCACCAACACTAACATCAAAACAAGAACAGTTAGGGTGGCTGGTGGCAAACTGCAGAAAGACCCACAGCACACCCCATTCAGTGAAACACAATTAGGTACAGAATAAATGAACAACAGTACTTTTAAAACTGCAAGTTTGTACTTAACTTCAGCTTTTAATGCAGGTGATTATAGCCAAGCAAGTCTCTTAGAAGTTGAGCATAAAATGATTTCTCAAACTTTGTGGCTAGCACTTAAAGTACAGAGGAATCCCTCTAGGCTAACAGTTAAATATCAGATAACAAGAAGTGAGAGGACAACCACCCCCTCTTATAGCAGAGAGACACACAGCACACGCTATTCAGTGAAACACACAATAGGGGTGAAAAAAAATGAAAACAATACTTTTAAAACTGCATGTTTGTACTTAACTTCAGCTTCTAATGCAGGATTTATAGCTGCAAGTCTCTCAGAAGTTGAGCATAAAATGGTTTCTCAAACTTTGTGGCTAGCACTTAAAGTACAGAGGAATCCCTCTAGGCAAACAGTTAAATATCAGATAACAAGAAGTGAGAAGACCACCAACCCCTCTTATAGCAGAGAAACACACAGCACACACTATTCAGTGAAACACACAATTAGGTACAGAAAAAATGAAAAACAATACTTTTAAAGCTGCAAGTTTGTACTTACCTTAATCTTCTAATGCAGGTGATTATAGCCAAACAAGTCTCTCAGAAATTGAGTATAAAAAGAGATATACCACACAGCACACCAGAGAAAGCAGAGACAGATGTCTTTTATGTCCAAAAAAGCTGTTGCTACAGTGAGCTGGAGTTTCATGTTACAAACATTAGAGTGGGTCTATGGGAATTCCTTTTGGGGATAGGGAAGGTAAGGACAACGTAAAAGAGTCCAGTCAGGCACAGTACATTTAGAACGGAGAACACATCAAATATACTCACTCTCATAGTGCCTTTTATGGATGTGATGGGACCTTTGGCACAGGCATTCCTTTTGTATATATTGAGCTGCGGCAATCTTAGGAACAAAAGTAGTTTAGAGTCTTTTTTGCTGGTCACCACCAGGTATTATTGGCAGATCTTAAAATGATGCTTTCCGGATGTATCCAGATATTTAAAGCATTTGGTTTAGGATGATGATGACAAATTTGGTAATTGTATTGACAAGGAGTAATGGACAAGAGGTACTGGAATCACCACATTTAAAGGGAAAATGTGTTTATTTGACAATAAAAGTTTAGTCATTCTTAAGAGATATTAGGGAATGAAAATGCAGAGACCCCTAAATTAAGTTTAAAAATGTGTTGGTTAGATGGTCACTAAAAGTGACTACACAAAGGTGAAGGGCTGATGTGCTTAGAGCACTTATTTTGCTGATGGTATGGATGACATGGTATTTATTAATACATGACTCTGAAATCACAAGAAATGAGAACATATGGCATTCACCATTGTTGTAATAAGCTGGCCGTGCATGAAGCATCGTGCTTTATTAGAAAGCAGATGAACATGGGGAAAAATGTAGAGGTCTAAAATGGTAGTTTAACTGGTAAAACTGAAAAAACATGGATAAGAAGTTAGCATGAGTAACAGAGGGATCAGATTTTCAAGCCTAGAGTAGGAGAGGTTGGAGGCGATAATGTCAGAAACATTAAGAGAGCTTTTGAAGAGGTGTTGGAAACTTGTGGATGGAAGGGAATTTGGAATGTGGAGGATCTCTTACAAGTGTATAGTAACAGGGAATGAAGAAGTTTCAGAATTTAGTACAGATGTATGGAGAAGTGAGTAGAGCTACACTAGCTTATCGGATTACTTGCAAGGTATTAGGACTCTAATGGAAATTCAAGGGGAACAAGAAAGGAAACAATACATAATGGATATGAAAATGTAGTTGGTTGTCCATTAGGAAGGGAAGAATAAGCCTTATATTTAAAGATACTGAAATGGGATAAATAGAAACCTTAGCAAAACTTAGAGAGGTACGGAGGTCAGCAAGTCAAATGTTGAAATATTTATTTATTTATTTATTTATTTATTTGTATTTGTTGACAGGGAGTGTCCGACTGGACGTAGGTCCATTTTCAGCGGAGGCCCGGGGAGAAAAGCTCCACAGTTAAAATAAACAGACAGTAGTTACATTGGATTACATAGTGATTAACAATTTACATAGCAATTACTTACAACATATTTACAGATGAAGAACATAGTACATCAGAAGACAACTAGAATCTTTATCTGTGAAGTACATAACAGACATTAACAAATGTTAAAATAAGAAGTTCCTGCTGTATAATAAGTACTAGGCTTATGAGCATCTGAGCTTGCTATAATCAAGGCAGTTAGTGGAGTGGAAAGAAAGGTAGTGGTTGGTTGGGGTGGGTGATATTAGAGTGGGAGTTGCAAGGGCATAGCCAGCATGTTTTTAGGTGTGCTTTTAGTAAAGTTTTGAAGTGGGTGCATGATGGTACAGAGGTAATTGTGGGTGAGAGGGAGTTCCATAATTTGGCTATGGTGCAAGAGAATAGTGCTTCACCAGCAGAGTTATTGGCTTTAGTGATCTGCAAGTGATTTTTGTTGCTGGATCTTAGTGGTCTGGTAGTGCGATAGGGTTGGAGTAGATTCTGGAGGGAAGGGACATTTAGTGGATGGTTTACTAGTTTGTGGGCGAGTGAGAGTTGATACCATTGAAAGAGGTGAGAGAGTTCAAGCCAGTCCAGTTCAGCAAGTGAGAGACAATGGTGACTATGGTAGGATGCCCCTGTAGCGAATTTGGCAATTTTGTTGTAGCAGGTCTCTAGCTTGTTTAGATCGCATTGCCTTAGGTTGGTATATATTGGAGAGGCATAAAGTAGGGTGTAGATAAGGTGGGAATTTGCTGTTGAAATCTTTGCTGCTTTGTTGAGAAGATGCTTATTTCTGTATAACGCTCCTAGTTTTTTGTAGACTTTTTTGTGGTCATGGATATGTGAATGTCAAATTTTAGTTTATTATCTATTTCCACTCCTAGTAATTTGGTGTGTTCAGTTTGGTATATAGTGGTGTTGTCTTTTGCTGTGATGTTAAAGTGAGAGTTGTTTTGAGTATGTTTGGTGGGTTGGAAGATGAGTAGTTTAGTTTTGTTTGGGTTGCGTATTAATTGGGCATCAGATAACCAAGTTTCAACAGAGGAAAAGGCTTCCTGAGTGACTTTTTGCAGTTTGGGTAGGGACTGGGCTGAGCAGATGATGGTCGAGTCATCTGCGTATTGTATGAGTGTGCCATGTGTGGTGGCAGAGGCTAGATTATTTGTGAAAACAGAGAAGAGTAGGAGTCCAAGGATGGATCCTTGGGGAACCCCTATGGAGACAGGTAGTTGGGGAGATATGTCATTCTGCCATACAACAGATTGTTGGCGGTCAGACAAGTAACTCTGAAACCAGTTGGTGACTGATTGTGAGAAGGATAGGTTATTGAGGACAGAGATATGTTGTTTGTGTGGGACCATGTCAAATGCTTTAGATAGGTCTAGGAAAGTAGCAGAGGAGAGATAGCCATTGTTTTTATGCTGAAGGATAGTGTTAGTAAAGGAGAGTAAGGCAATGGTGGTGCTATAGTTTGGTTGGAAACCATGCTGAGTATTGGAAAGGAGGTTGTTAGTAAGGAGGTAGTCTGAGACCTGAGAGTGTATACATCTCTCTAGTATTTTGGAGAGTGGAGAGAGACTAGCTATGGGGCGGTAATTGGTTAGTTCTGTGGAGGGTCCGCCTTTGTGGAGGGGAATTATATGTGATACTTTCCACAGTGTGGGAACATAACTTTCTGACAGAGATCGGTTAATCAAGATGGATACTGGGTAGGCCAGAGCATCAGCTGCGATTTGTAGGTATTCACTTGGGAAGTTGTCTGCTGCTAATTTGGTGGGTTTAAGTTTAGTTAAGAGTTTTTTTATGTTGGAGGTAGGTACAGGAGAAAAAAAGAAGGCAGTGGGGAGATTAGTAGTTGAAGGTGTGGGTTGGAGGGGAGGGGGGCTGTGTTGTTTAGCTAGTGATAGTATGGTTTGTGCGAAGTGTGTGTTGAATGAGGTAGCAGTATTTTCTGAGGAGTGAGGGATGTTAGGAGGAGGGGTACTGACTTTACTGGGTAGAGGATGGAGTTTATGGAGGACCAGAATTGTTTGGGGCTGTGTTCAGAGGAGTCTAGGGCAGACTGGTAGTACTGGAATTTGTCCTGTTTTATTAGCTTTTTGACTCTATTGTGTAGTTCTAGGAATTTCTGTCTAGTTGAGGGGGTCTTGGTTTTGTGCCAGTGCTCCCAGGCTTTATCCCTGTTTTTCATTTCTGACTTAGTGGTTTTCTGTAGCCATGGGGAGGGTTGTGCTTTGATTCTGGAAAGTCTTATGGGGGCATGGTAATTAAGGATGCTCAGGAAGGTAGTATTAAAAAATTCAACTGCATCATCAAGACTGAGGTACTTTAGAGGATGCCAGTTACATTCTTTGAGGGATGAGATGAATGTGAGCGGGTTAATGTTTATTTTTTTATGTATCTGATGGTAAACGACAGGTATAGCTTGGTATAGGTATTTTTTCAGTAGGAATGTTGGGGAGTGATCACTGAGGCTATCTGATAAGCAGCCTGTTATATATGACTGGGGGCTCTTACTGACTAATATCCAATCCAGGGTAGTGTGCTTGCTGGAGTTTTTATTTATCCTGGTTGGCGACTGGACTAGTTGGGTGAAGCCATGAAGGTTTACATGATGGGTTGGATGGTTGCCAGAACAGGATTGCCAGTCAATATTGAAATCACCTAAAATGATAGTTTCTTGGGGGAGATTGTGGGTAGAGCAGCTGAGGAGGTTTTCTAGTGGAGAGATGCTTTGGCTAGGTGGGAAGTAGCATCCAATTATGTTGATGGTTTTGTTTTGGTTAATTTTGAGGTTAGTATATATTATTTCTTCATTGCCTATTTGTGGAGCTGATGATTTTAAGATCTGGATGTTTAGATGCTGTTTAAATATTATAGCTACACCACCTCCTTTCTTGTTTAGCCGGTCTACTCTTAGTATGCCCTAACCTGCAGGGAGTATTTGCTCACTGGTAATGTGAGGTTTTAGCCAGGTTTCTGTCAGGATGACTATATCTGGGGAGTACAAGTCTATGGTGGCATGGAGTTCATGGACTTTGCTGGATATACTTCTAATATTTAGGCTTAGTAGAAGGAAGTCATTTGGCTTTCTAATGGCTGTAATATGGGAGAAGTTGTGGTTTCTAGTCTGATTATGAGGATTGGGGTTGGACATGGTAGGGCCAGGGTTGGGGTGGATATCTCCACTTAGGGCTAGTTTTGATATGCATGAGATTATTAGTTTTCTCAGTTTTTAATGTGTTTGTTTATAAGGAAAACTTTATGATTGTGCCCTTTGGGTAATAGGTATGGTGGGAGGGTTACTATGTTAAGTTGTAGGGATGCTTTATGTTTGAGTAATATAGTTGGTAGAATATGTGGGGGGTGCATAGGGATGGTTCTTGAGTTGGTGGGAGGGGAGTTGAGTGAGGGTGAGACATGAGTGGTGGTGTGAGTAGTAGTACAGTGGTAGTGGTTGAGTGGGGGAATGATGGAGCTTTGTTAGGATGTAAGATATGCAAGGAGAGTGCATGCAGTGAGCATAGGTAAGGTATGCTTGTACATGTTAGTTAAGGAGGTGTGATAGTAGTGGGAAGATGGAGGAGGTAGTGTTGGGTTAGCACTGTGGTTGGCTACTGGAAAGATGGGAGGGGTTTGTGAGTGTAATAAAGGTGGGACAACTGGGGGCGGGAGGGAATAGGGGGCAGGGTGGGGAGTGAAGCAGGTAGAGACCCTGTTAGTTGCTCTTATGAGGGGGCTGGAAACAATCAGGTAACAGAGTTAACTGATGAATGAACATATGATAGTGACAAGGGTGGTTGTAGTTTTAAAAATGGTGCATGCCACAGGTAATATTTATTAACTTTTTAAGATATGAATTTTGAGCGGATGTTTGGAGAGTAAACCAAGAACTGGAGGTCAGTCTAGTATATGATATGCATCTTAGAATATTGAACAAGTATCACAGTACTCCAAAAATGTTAAGAGCATCTATTTAAAAGGACATGATGGAGTGCTAGAGATGGCTGGAGAAGGAGACAGATTATATGCATATGTGGTTCTAATGTGCACAAGTAAAAGAGATCTAAAACAAAGTTGAGAATAGTGTAGAAAATTTATATAACAGACAAGTCTAAGGAAGTTTGGTAATTAATTTGCTTGAGTTACAGAGAGTTGCGGCAGGGTGGTCTGAGTAGACAGCTGAATTGTTGAAGAAAAGTGATTTAGAAGGACATTGGAAAATAGGGACAACATTTCAGACTGTGTAGATGTTGGTGAGTAGAACTGGGAGAAGAAATTGGAAAAACAAGGTAGGCTAGGCCTCATTTGGGACTGCAGGAAAGTGGGAAGGATGGACATAGGAAGGAGGAGTCTCCAAAGCTGGAAAGGGTTGGACAGTCTAATTTGTCAATACTTAATGTGGATTAAATGTACTACAGGAGTGAGAAGTACTGGCTGTGATGGAGAATGTTAGTAGTAGGAGGAGGAATTCTATTTTCTGTCTACTACACTACGTTTGGGGCTAAGGGATAAGAATAAACTTAAACTTATATCTCCCTTGTGGAGACAGCTGCCCCAAGCACAAGCTGTTAGGGGAGAGGTCAGCAGTTGTTGCTTGGGCATGAATGCAGTACAAGGATTCAATTATGAAGCTGCAGGTAACATTGCTGTTCCTTAAAGTAGTTTAGTGTGTTTGATAACTCTAGCCAGGAGTTTTTATAAGCTCTTTGCCACAGTTCTGAGTCCACAAATGACCTTTTATTTTATGTTCCTCAATTGCAGAACTCAACTTCATGTTGATTAGGGCACCAATCTGTTGCCTGCACAGGGGGCCAGCTGACCTAGCTATGGCTCTCTTTTTGGTAAAGCTTTTATTTTTACGATAATGAAGATGTGATAAGGATAGAAAGAAGTATAAGAGAAAGGTGAGAGGTAGAATCAGTTAGGATACAGTTAGATGTTCATTATACTGATCACTGCTGCAGTAGCCTTAGCTGTATGGAGTACTTCATGTATAGGATATACTATCTGGTCAGCTTCCAAAGCTTCAGGGCACCATGTACCCAAACCTTCACTCTGCTTCAGCTGAGCTCACTAAAAAGACACATTTGGGTGCCAAGCCTCTCAGAGCTTTCCTCCCACTGAAAAGAATGGTCCTTGGAGGCTTTCAAACTCTGCTTCTCCCTCAAACTGCTCATCTTTTATCCTGGATCCCTCTGGTGTAGCACCTATGGCCACTATGGGCTGGGGGTTAGCCACATCCTCAGTGGTTGTTGGAGTCCCTCGGTAGGCAAGAGAGAGCCACTCTTGTCAGTCCTGGGAGAGGAAACAGGGAAGGCTTCCCTGTTTTGTCAGAATATTGCACCCATCCCTAGGGAAGCTCCTGCTGCCATTAATAACAATGATGGACCCATTTTTCTGTAAAAAAAAAAAAGAAAACTAAACATATATCTACTCCTCCTCAAGTTTCCTTAGGCAGGAGTAGTTTATTCTGTCTGGCTCAGTGTTTAATTTAGGTTATAGATCCTTCTTATAAAGTAGTTTCTGGTAAAAGAAAGCAAGATACCTCTTTTCCCGAAGATGTACAAGATTCTGAATCTGGACAGAAAGATGAAGGACACGGATGCAGGGGTTTCTCCTCAGATTTCTGATTCAGATTTAGAAGAGAGCATGGTATCTGATTCTCCCTGCAGTGGCTTTCTCTTTCTCTTTCTCTGAGACTATTTCCAGAATGTGCCAAGTTTTCAGTGGGAGAACAATGAGGCTTCTCAGCCATTCAGTAAATACTATGAGCTGTTATAGAAGGAATTTCCAGAACCTTCACCCTTTCTTCCAGCTTCCTTTCAGCTCTGGAGGATGTGTGTGTGTTACTGTCTGCAGTTTTCCTGATTGTCAGCCAGCTGCAGCTAAAAAGGCAGATAGGAAGTAAAAAGTTCCTTAGTCTTTTAAATTTACAGTCTTTCCATCCCTGGCTTTAATCCTACTGGTGCAAAACATTGCTCTGACTAATTGTGAAAGTTTGTGGAATGTCTTGTCTGGAAAAATCTGCTTTAAATAATTTAGTTTCTTCCATTGTACAAGCCATTACTTGTTCAGTGTGTATATGACTATGTAGATACTTTCAGGGATATGGCCACTGGTAGTTTTCTTGTGGTTTGCCTGACTGTGTCCTCAGAATCTCTCAGATTGCTAAAAATGAGATTTTAAATTCTCCTATGGACAGAGATTTAGTTGATGGCACCTCTGCTGCAGAGGTGATCAAAAAGGTGTGATGAAAGGGTTAAGCTGATACAGAGAATATCTAAATTTTTTCAGTCCTCATTTTCCAAGTTTTCTAAGGGGTTCTCTAAGCCCTCATCCAGTTTTGGCAATAAATAAATAAACAGTCTCAACATAATGCTGTAGACATTTAAGAAGAAATGGCAAGGGGGTTTAAAAAATTCTGGAACCTCCCAAATCCAAAGATGGTCCAACAATCAGAATGACTATTTAAGGGTCCTTGTCCTCCCCTCCTACCCAGGCAGCCCCATTTTCCTTCCAAAAAGTATGAATCTCTTTTTTCTTTGGCAGCAGATGGTTTCAGACAAATAGGTTCTGAAGATCATTTATTAATGTTACAGATGGCAGTGGGAGGAAATTCCTCCTTTCCATGGGGTAATTCTTCATCCGCCAGAATAGAGGCTTTTATTTTCACCTATTCCTTATTGCATACTGTCCTGGGAAGTGATATAATCAGTTCTGCATTCCTGGGTGGTGAAAAGATTTTTATTCAAGAATGTTTTTAGTGCAAAAGTCAGAAAATGCTTACAGACCAGTTATGGATCTTTCTTTTCTAAATGTGTTTGTGATAGTGCCCAAATTTAAAATGATGCCACTTCACAACCTGCTAACTCTTCTTTCTCATTCAGTTTCCTGGTAACATTAGATTTAAAAGATACTCATCACATCCCTATTCATTCAAAATCACATACATTTCTTAAGGTTTTGTGACTCTGGATCATATTGTCAGTTTTCTGCCTTACCATTTGGACTATTCACTGCAGCAAGAGTGTTCACAAAGTGCCTAGCTCCAGTTTTAGCTCACTGCAGGCTAGAGAGTATCCACATTTTTCATATTTAGGCAACTTGCTTATTTTTATAGATTCTTTTTTTCAAAGTGTTAGTAATCACTCAATTGAGTGAGAGACATCTTACAAAAGCTAAGATTCCAAGAGAACATTCACAAAATTTACTTGTAGTCACTAAAATTATTCAAGTTTATGAAATGTGTCAGTTTAACTTATTAACGAGTACATATATAAAAAAATATATAAACGTATACATAAAAACTATCAAAAATTAATTCTTTAAAAGATAAAAATCATACATGAATTAAATGTATGATTTAAAGAACATTAGAAACTAGAACAGATGAGAAGTAAAAGCAAATTTTATTATTTCACAATTGTAACATCACTGTCACTTTAAGAAGCCACATCAGGTTTTTGAATTTTGGCGGGCATCTAAATCAAAGGCTGCTATAAAAATAAGCTTGTTTTATTTAACAAATGTTTGTTGGTTTGTCTGAAGAAGTCTAACCATAGTGTTAAATGAAAACGTTTTTATAAAGTAGATAACGTTTATTTTTTTTAATAAAGCGTGCCAAGAAGCGTGAGCCTAAGCGGTTTTCTTTTCTTTACAGTTTTGGTTTGAAGAGTTATCTATGATTCTTAGGATACCCCTGGCAAAACTCTACATGAGAAAGATACACTGGTATCTGATGTCTCTGGTCCCAGCACCAACATTCGTGGTCTTTTCAAACCCAGTGCTGTGATGGGGGAGACAGCAGATATCCTTAAATTGGGTCTCCCCTTCTCCCTCTCTGCTCCAAAGCAGTCATTCATCACAGATGCCTAGGACTTTTCTTGGGGGAGTAGTTTCTTGAGGGATAAAAGTGCAAGGTGTGTGGGACACCAATAATAGATGCAAGCACATAAATATCAAAGAGATGCTTGCACTGATCAAGGCACTCAACACTATTTGCAGACTACTGAAACTAAATCCTGCAGCTGGCCACAGTGTAGAAAATCAAAACTGAAATGGCACCTTCAATTTTAAAGTATTTTATTAAGCGCTTTCGTCCTGGTAATACCAGGACATCTTCAAAATAACCATTAAAATATCTAAGTCACATTTTTAAATCCCACTGATACTTCACATGACTAATTAAAAATCCACAGATTTAATGAAATAGCCAAACCTTTTACTGCCATTTTCGCTGAATATACTCAGTATATCAAATACATTAAATAAAATAAAACAGTCTGTAATTCCTACAGCATTCTTACCACATAATAATAATATAAAAATTACAATTCATATACAATATATTAGAATATTACAATACCATAACTTTAAAAATCCACAAAATGTTTCATAAAAAAATGAATGTTATTCACAATTCTAACATAAAGTAGCAGCTCTGTGTTTAAGGATAGGTCCCAAATTAACATGATCATTTAGCCCAGGGGAAACCATAGCGTTAAGTTTTAATTGCCAATAAAATTCCCTAATTGCTGTTTTGTTTTCCCAGTCCCCCCTCCCTCAAATCCTATTTAACAATTTCCACAATCCCAAAGAGGAATGTATTATACAAAGAACAAGCAAGTGTATGCTAATATAGAGCATTATTAGTATTTTTACACTGAATAGCATATAAATGCTCATATATACGTTTCCACAGGGCTCTCTCCATTTTACCCATGTAAAAGATATTACACACTTGACACGTTACTATGTATACTAGGCCCATGCTATTACAGTCTCCCATTTCCAGTTTAATACACTGGGGTAGATTACCCACCCAACACTCATTTGCTACTTTAATGTAAGGGGCAGTATTTGCAGGCACCACATTTATTCATGCCTTTCCTATTTCCAGAACTCAGGATAGGGTCTTCTAAAAGGTATTCTAAGTTAAAGTCAGTCTTATATGTAAATTGTGGACATCCCCCAAAATAGAAATATTTGAATATATGAATTTGAATGGAACACAGCTCAGTTCTTAAGTAATTTATTTTTCACTTCCTTACTCAAACAATTGTAGTACAAAACCATAGAATCAATGAATTGTGGATTATCATTGCTATTAACTTGCGGCAAAGGGAGATCTTCTAATTCCAGCAGTGGTTTGTGTCTTACACCCTGGCTGGCAATAACATCTACAAGTATTTACCAGATCCAGAGGATAACCTCTCTCCCTGAACATGTTACATAAAGTAGATATTTCTAGCTTAAAATCCTGTGCAGCTGAACACATCCTTGATGCCCTAATCAACTGCCCTTTCACCAAGTTTCTCTTAATATACAGGGGATGATTACTTGAATAATCAAGATATGTATTTGAAAGAGTTGGTTTTCTATACAATCTAGAACAAAAGTTATTTTCTTCATGATTTTTATGTAAAGTTATATCTAGACAATCCTATCTCTAGAAATATTATAAGTGAAGTTAAAATACGGACACACATTATTTAGATATTCAAAAAATTCCATAAATTCTGCTTCATTATTTTCCCATAGAATAAACAAGTCATCTAGATATCGTAAATAAATATACTGGCAAAAAATTAAATACTGTAAAAATAAATTTGACTGCTGGCTCCAAAATATATTCCACAAAAGAGCATTTATTCAAAACGGACTCAATGAAGTAAGCGTTTTCATCTTACTTTAGTAAGTAAAACTTCTTCAGACAAGGTATCCCAGTGATTGTATGTCCTATAAACATAATTAACAAATCACGTGATACTACATTACACGTAGGAGGTAATGGTGGGTAGAATGTACTCAACACTTTACATTCATTTTGTATTTTTGGTTGATCCTTAAATAAAAATTCCAAATTGATTTTAAGGACAAATAACCTTAAATCAATTATTGTTCTGGCTATATTAACCCTCTTGTCAGAAACAAACATTTGTCCTTTATCTAATAGATCCGATAGGTTAGTGTCCACTTCTATACTGGAATAATTGAATATCTTGAAATTGTGGCTACTATTAAAGGCTATCTTGAGACCAACAGCAGTGGTAGCTCTATCTGTACTGATGACACTAGCTAGGACATCTCTAGCTGGGTCATCTGTTACCTCTGGTTTATCCAGTTCACATTCTGCTTCTTTGGTTGATAAGATTTCATATTGTTCACTGAATTCACATATTGGCGGCTCTTCCTGTGAAAAATTTGGGATTCGCTGCTGGTACTTGGTTATTGATTATCAAAAGGCCCATTATAAAAAGATGGTTCATTAGATGTTCAACTGCTAAAATTATTGTTATTATATTTCTTGTTATTGTTCTTTAAGCAGCCATTCCAGCTAGAGTTAGTGCCACTCAAGTTTTGTTCCCCTGTTGTGGAGGCTGCTTCTGCATAGGCACGTCCTGAGGAACTACCCCCTGGAGCTTCCATGTCTTGCCTATCAAAAGAATGGCTGCCCTCATTTTGGCCATTGTTGTGTAAATGATTTGTAGAGTTAATCCATTCTTGTGCGGGTGGTGGCTTAGGGTAAGCAGACCCTTTAATGTAGTTGTTTTTGTCTCGAGACAATTTTTTATTTTTAGTAGTTTTCATTTTCTCTATTTGCCCATTAATACTAGAAAAAATATGTTCATATTCGTATTTATAATGAATAAAGTCATTGTCCTTTGTTATGTTATTATTTAAAATAACTATTTAATCATTTAACTTGTCAATTACCATCATATAACACTTAATGAACATTTCTATCAATTCCAAACTTTGCCTGTCAAACAGGGCTATTAGAACTTGATGGAATGGTGAATCATATACCAATCCAGTAGGAAAACCCCAGATCTAAGCCCCTTTGGTACTTGGCTTCTTGATAAGCATTCTTTAAAATAAGCCACTTCAAGTTGTAATTTCTTGACCTTGAATGATTTTATATCCAAGAATTTAAAATTTCCCACTATATTACAGGAATTCACATTATGATGAACTGTTGAACTATCCACGTTATTATTATTGCCCTCATTTAACAGTACAGGTTGATCCAACCAATGCTTCAGGTCCATGAATGAAGCATTAACCATGTTCAAATTAACTGAATCCAAGTTATGAGTGTTCATAATAGTCATACCTGTTTGTATTATGTTCATTTCCGGCTGTATACCATTAATTGCAGTAATTCTTATTGGCGATTTAGATCTGTTAACAGTACCTGGCTGCAAAATCGGTTGTAGGATCCTCATTCCACTCTGGATCAATGGTTGCTGATGCTGAACGCCATTTCCACTAGTGCTGGTATTTCCATTAGTGTTAGTATTCTCTGTACTGAATTCAGCTGTGCGGCTCCCATTTGGGACGTACTCACCCAACCAAGTCGACAAAAATCCTTTCCCTGGTACAACCGTGAGAAGAACATTAGGTTCCTTGGCTGGAACCAAATTTGGAAAGTCCGTTTACAGTTACCGAAAGGTCATCCACTTTCTTAGTTAATGCTAAAACAGCATTAACAAGCTGTTGAAAATCCTCATCCTTTGTTCCACTTTTGTTATTAAAAAATACCATTATTATTAGATGTACAGTCATTCTTAGATGCACCAATGTTGCTATGTACACCGTTAAGCTGCATGTTCTCCAAAGGGAATAATAATCCCTGTGTGGTAGAAGATTCTGCTGCCATGCAGTACCACAAATAAATGACAAAACAAACTGGCAAAAAATAAAATACTGTAAAAATAAATTTGACTGCTAGCTCCAAAATATATTCCACAAAATAGCATTTATTCAAAATGGACTCAATGAAGTAAGCGCTTTCGTCTTACTTTAGTAAGTAAAACTTCTTCAGACAAGGTATCCCAGTGATTGTATGTCCTATATACATAATTAACAAATCACGTGATACTACATTGCACAATTAAAACCTGTCTAAAAGTTATATTGTATCTATTTAATAAAAAACAATTAAAAACCTACAAAATTATTATTAATTATGTATTAAATTCAAGACAATATATTAGAAATAATGTATTGAGAACAGTCTAAGAAAGTGGAACTTTTAGATTCGGACAGAGTGTGACCCTAAATTAATATATACCTGAAATATCTCTAAATAAATATGCAAAAGATATGCAAAAAATATACAAAAAATATGTACAAAAAGCATATGTAAAAAATAAAAAATAAAAACAACATTGATACATGTTTTTTGACAGTTTGTTTTGTCATTTATCTGTGGTACTGCACGGCAGCAAAATCTTCCACCACACAGGGATTATTATTCCCTTTGGAGAATGAGCAGCTTGACGGTGTACATAGCAACATTGGTGCATCTAACAATGACTGTACATCTAATAATAATGGTATTTTTTAATAACAAAAGTGGAACAAAGGATGTGGATATTCAACAGCTTGTTAATGCTGTTTTAGCATTAACTAAGAAAGTGGATGACCTTTCGATAATTGTAAACAGACTTTCCGATTTGATTCCAGGGAAGGAACCTAATGTTCAACTCATGGTTGTACCAGGGAAAGTTTTTTTGTCAACTCAGTTGGGTGAGTCCATCTCAATTGGGAGCCGCACAGCAGAATTTAGTAAAGAGAATACTGACGCTAATGGAAATATCAGCACTAGTGGAAATGGCGTTCAGCATCAGCAACCATTGATCCAGAGTGAAACGAGGATCCTACAACTGATTTTGCAGCCAGCTACTGTCAACAGATCTGAATCGCCAATAAGAATTACTGCTATGAATGGTGTACAGCTGGAAATTAACATAATACAAACAGGTATGACTATTTTGGACACTCATAACTTGGAATCAGTTAATCTGAACATGGTTAATGCTTCATTCACGGACATGAAGCATTGGCTGGATCAACTTGTATTGTTAAATGAGGGCAGTAATAATAACACAGATAGTTCAACAGTTCATCATAATGTGAATTCCTGTAATATAGTGGGAAATTTAAAATTCTTGGATATAAAATCATTTAAGACCAAGAAATTACAACTTGAAGTGGCTTATTTTAAAGAATGCATATCAAGAAGCCAAGTACCAAAGGGGCTTAGATCTTGGCGTTTTCCTACTGGATTGGTATATGATTCACCATTCCATCAAGTTCTAATAGCCCTGTTTGACAGGCAAAGTTTGGAATTGATAGAAATGTTCATCAAGCATTATATGATGGTAATTGACAAGTTAAATGATGAAATAACTATTTTAAATAATAACATAACCAAGGACAATGACTTTATTTGTTATAAATACCAATATGAACATATTTTCCTAGTATTAATGGGCAAATAGAGAAAATGAAAACTACTAAAAATAAGAAATTGTTTCAAGACAATAACGACTACATTAAAGGGTCTGCTTACCCTAAGCCACCACCCACACAAGAATGGCTTAACCCTACAAATCATTTACACAACAATGGCCAAAATGAGGGTGACCATTCTTTTGATAGGCAAGACATGGAAGCTCCAGGAGGTAGTTCCTCAGAAAGTACCTATGCAGAAGCAGCCTCCTCAACAGGGGAACAAAACTTAAGTGCCACTAACTCTAGCTGGAATGGCTGCTTAAGGAACAATATCAAGAAATATAATAACAATAATTTTAGTGGTTGAACTTCTAATGAACCATCCTTTTATAATGGGCCTTGTGATAATCAACAATCAAGTACCAGCGGCGAATCCCAAAATATTCACAGGAAGGGCCACCAATATGTGAATTCATCGAACAATATGAATCTTATCAATCAAAGAAGCAAAATCCAAACCATATAAACCAGAGATAACAGATGAGCCAGCTAGAGATGTCCTAGCTGGTGCCATCGGTACGGATAGAGCTACCACGGCTGTTGGTCTCAGGATAGCCTTTAATAGTAGCCACGATTTCAAGATATTCAATTACTCCAGTATAGAAGTGGATACTAACCTTGCAGATCTATTAGCTGAAGGACAAACGTTTGTTCCCGACACGAGGGCTAATATAGCCAAAACAATAATTGATTTAAGGTTATTTGTCCGTAAAATCAATCTCAGATTTTTATTTAAGGATCACCCAAGAATGCAAAATGAATGTAAAGTGTCGAGTACATTCAACCCACCACTACCACCTGGCTTAGTAGTTTTTGAAAAAGTGTGTGAACTGGACTTAAGGGACAATCTTGAGACCAATAGATATAGATCACAGGGTAGAAACAGTAATTTCATGAGGCAAGAATGGGAGAGTTTGAACAGATTAAATTTTCAGTACGTCAGAGTGGTGAGTCCAGATAAATGTGGAGGCCTTGTGTTTTTTGATAATGATGATTATATCAACTGTATGACAGAATTACTTGGATCAGATCATTATAATTTAGCCACCCTTAATGAAATGAACCGAGCCCATCATAAAATAAAAGTTTTCTTAAACGACTTATTTATAGAATCAAGGATTCCCTTGGAACTGTACAACTATTTGTAATGTTTAGCCCCCCACACCCCAGTAATTTTCAGAATTCCGAAGGTCCATAAAGACCTTTTAAATCCACCTCTCCGACCTATAGTAAATGGGCGAAATTCTATTATTTATCCTTTAGCAAAGTATGTAGATACAAAATTAAAGAAATATGCTGAAAGGATAGGTTATATCTGTAGAGATTCGTGGTCATTCTTAAAAAGCATCAGTGGTCTAGAGTACAAGAACAACATCATACTCCTTACTATGTCAAAGACCTTTATACGGTAATTCCTATAGACATTGGTATTGAATGGGTAACCAGCCTAATTTGAATAAAAGGTGGTTCAGAAAGGGAAATTGACCTGCAAAAAGAATTGTTAGATTTAATTTTAACTAACAACTACTTTTATGTTTAATGGTAGTTATTTCCAGAAAATGGGAGTCGCTATGGGCTACCCTTGTGGTGCAAGTTTTGTCAACTTGGTGATGGCCCACTGGGAGTTCCACCATGTCTTCAATGATATACCATTTAAGAATAACATCTATTACCACACGAGATTTTTGGATGACATACTCATCATGTTTGAAGGCATGGTTGACGATATCCCAAATTTTGTGACCTACTTAAATGAATCAACTACTTTTCTAAAGTTCACCCACAGTATGGGCCTAAATAGTATAGCTTACGTAGATGTGGAGTTATATAAGAATAAAGATGCAAAATCATTTAAAGCTCAGATACATAGGAAATCAACAAATTCAAACTTCTTTCTGCACTTCACCAGTTGTCACCCTTACCAACAGAAAAGATCAGTGGTAAAGAGCCAACTGGTGGGAGCAGCTCTGATGGTATCTGAAGAAACGGAGTTTAGACTCGAATGTCAAATACTATACGACATGTTTTTAAAATGGGGTTACCATACCCATTTACTGGATGAATTGACCTTCAAAATCTAACATAAAAGGACAATAGGTGAATATAACCCCATTTAACATCTAGTTTCCATTCTAATGAATTATCAACTTTTGAGGCCAATTTCCCATTGACTAATAGAGAAGATCCATTTAGACTTACTTTCATTACATCTTTAGTTTGGATACTTCTGTTATAAGACAAATTATATGCAAAAATTGGGATTTGCTAAGGTCAGATGCGGATCTAGCCCCTATTATTGAACCAAACTCTAGGATGGCCTATAGAAGAGGCCCTAACCTTAAACATTTGTTAGAGAGAGCCAAGACCCCTATATCAAGAACTATGGGTATGTACAAATGCAAAAGTTATGCATATTGTAGGTACATGGAAGTGGGTAAGGCTTTTACCATTAGGGGTAAAAAGTATTCTATCAGCAATAGATTTAATTGTTTATCCAAGGGTGTGGTGTACTTGGCAACTTGTAAATTCTGTTCTTGTTTTTACGTTGACAAAACAGACCGTAAACTCAAGGACAGAGTATATGAATATCTATATAGCATTAGGAAAGCAAAGATAGAAAATGCTTTGGCAAAACATGTTCAAGAATATTCACAGCACAGTTTTAGTTTTCGAATCCTAGATCAAGTACATTATAACCCTAGAGGGAGTCCATTGGGTTTAATGTTAGAAATCTCTGAACTTCTGTGGCAAATTAGATTGAATGCCTATAGTCTACCAGGCTTGAACAATTTGAGTTCATTAGCCTGTATATTAAAATTAAAGTGCATTGAAAGATGAGTAGGATTCCCTTAAGCAATTGTAAATATTAAGGGGAATTCATTTAATTTATATTGTAACAGGTTTGTATACATATTTATTTCATGAACTGAGAGACATGTATCAATGTTGTTTTTATTTTTTTATTTTTTGTTTTTTGCATATGCTGTTTGTACATATTTTTTGTATATTTTTTGCATATTTATTTACTGATATTTCAGGTATATATTAATTTAGGGTCACACTCTGTCCGAATCTTAAAGTTCCACTTTCTTAGACTCTTCTCAGTATATTGTTTCTAATATATGTTAAATAGATACAGTATAACTTTTAGATAGGTTTTAATTGTGTAATGTAGTATCATGTGATTTGTTAATTATGTATATAGGACATACAATCACTGGGATACCTTGTCTGAAGAAGTTTTACTTACTAAAGTAAGACGAAAGCGCTTACTTCATTGAGTCGGTTTTGAATAAATATTTTGGAGCCAGCAGTCGAATTTATTTTTACAGTAAATAAATATACCACGAGTTCTCAAATCTCGAGTCCAAAATATACTGCTTGTCCCAATGAGTACATCACCATGTTGGCCTAAAAAGGCGCACAACTCGCACCCATTGCCACCCCTAGTGCTGTCGAAAATGCTCACCTTCAAATACATAAAATAGTTTTTTAATACAAATTCCATCAATTCCATAACAAAATTAGTCATACTATTGCTCAAATGACTAAGCTCTAATAGAGCACTATGAAACAATTCAAGCCCTTCTCTATTTGGGATAGATGGAAAAGATTGATAACATCAATGGTAATAAAAATTACTTTGTTAGAGTAAAATTCATTCTTGATTTTCCTAAGAAAATCCCATGAGTCTATTAGTATATGATGAACTGATGTTAAAATTCCCCTTTAATATTCTAATCTATAAAAAGGCCAAGGGCATGAGTAGAACTATTTTTAGATACCACAATAAGTTGAAGGGGGGGGCTAGTGTTTTTTTATGAATTTTTGGGATACCAAGCACCAAAGGTATCACTGGGTGTTCGTTCAGTAAAAAATTAAACACTGTTTCGTTAATGATCCCTTGAAAGTTTGTTTGTTTGCTTGTTTAATTTAACTGTTGAGGCTGCCCACTAAAGTGTGCTAGCCTGTGTAACTGATTTATCACTGTTTCTGCATTTTCTGTGATTTCTAGTAATTGGTTGTTATGGACCATTTCTAGCTCTTTTGTAGTTCCCTGTTTAAAATCCACCTCTGGGCGTTTTTTTCTGGCTATACTACTCAGACAAGCTCCTCGTGGTCCTGCAGAGTGGTCCTAGCTACAGAGAACTCAGAAAAGCGACTACTTTCTGGATTTAAGTATCTTTGCTGTTTTTTTTCTTGGAATAGCTTCTCTAGCTTACCCTTAACAAGCTTAAACTGTTTTTTTAGCTGTTTGCTGCATTATTTTAAAATCTGGACTTAAAGTTACTTTTTAGTCGAATTTGATCGAAAGTTTGTTTGTTTGTTTAATTTAACTGTTGAGGCTGCCCACTAAAGTGTGTTAGCCTCTGTAACTGATTTATCACTGTTTCTGCATTTTCTGTGTGTTTCTATCAAAAAAATAAAAAAAACAAAAAAAAATAATCCTTGTTTTCCGCCTCCTCGACTAGTTTAGACCAGTTTACAGGCATTGCTGTATTCTGGGCTGTGGTGTAGTTCCTGTGTTGACCATTACCTTACTTGGATGGAGGGAAGTTTCTTTGCTTACCAGTGGGAGTGGGGAGCCTTGAGCAGCCTACTTGTCCCTGTAGGAAGTGACCTCAGCACAAGAGCTGTAGTAATTGGTTGTTTTGGACCATTTCTAGCTCTTTTGTAGTTCCCTGTTTAAAACCCACCTCTGGGCATTTTTTTCTGGCTATACTACTCAGACAAGCTCCTCGTGGTCCTGCAGAGTGGTCCTAGCTACAGAGAACTCAGAAAAGTGACTACTTTCTGGATTTAAGTATATTTGCTGTTTTTTTGCTTGGAATAGCTTCTCTAGCTTACCCTTAACAAGCTTAAACTGTTTTTTTTAGCTGATTGCTGCATTATTTTAAAATCTGCACTTAAAGTTACTTTTTAGTCGGATTTGATTGAAAGTTTGTTTGTTTGTTTGTTTAATTTAACTGTTGAGGCTGCCCACTAAAGTATGCTAGCCTGTGTAACTGATTTATCACTGTTTCTGAATTTTCTGTGTGTTTCTATCAAAAAACAAAAAAAACAAAAAAATAATCCTTGTTTTCCCGCCTCTCCTCGACTAGTTTAGACCAGTTTACAGACATTGCTGTATTCTGGGCTGTGGTGTAGTTCCTGTGTTGTCCATTACCTTACTTGGATAGAGGGAAGTTTCTTTGCTCACCAGTGAGAGTGGGGAGCCTTGAGCAGCCTACCTGTCCCTGTAGGAAGTGACCTCAGCACAAGAGCTGTAGTAATTGGTTGTTTTGGACCATTTCTATCTCTTTTGTAGTTCCCTGTTTAAAATCCATGTTTGCGCGGCTTTGCACGATTGTGCGCATAGCGCAGCTCCAGTTAAACAAGGTTAAACTTCTTCTGGCTCCGCCAAGTCTGCTCTTCAAATTTTCCCTTAAGGAAGCTCTACTCTTAGTATAATCAGACTACTTGCTATATTATAAGCCTAGCACTTGTTCTCAAAACTTCTCTACTAAGTAAGCACTCTCGTACTAAGTAAGCACTACATCCACCTACCACCCCTGTGAATATCCACTTCCCTTAAAGGCACAGCACTCCCTTATACTGTTCTAGCATGTCAAGTGGTAGATTGCTGGCATCCTCTCCAGTTCAACTGGTTAATCTGGGTATCTTGAGACAATGCTACAATTGTCTCATGTACACAGACAACCCTCTCCTCCTCCCAACAAACACAAATACATGTGAGAGATGCAACTATATAGCCAAACTGGAGGCTGAACTCTCTCAACTCAGGGCTGGCATGACCAGACAGGAGGAGATGGTAACCACACACACAACAAACCCAGTCCCACATAGACCTACCACAACTGCAAACCAAACACATAAAAACACAAAGACATACTCGGAGCTCTAATAAAAAACTTACCAAATCAACAGAGGCTCCCAAAGCAGACATCCAAAAATCAAACACCTCAAAACAAAACACATGCAACACATACTTCAATAAATCAGTGTGTCAACCAATCACAGCCCTTAAGGCCAAACACCATGCCTGATACACTAGTAATAGGTGACTCTATAGTCAGACACACTGATGTCCCGCTTACCAGGCTGAACAAGGAGAGGGTGACTGTGAGCTGCCTATTGGGAGCTAGGATCCGCCACATAACACACGCACTCAGGTCACTCCAAAGCAAATACAAATATGACTCTGTCATTGTCCATGCTGGTGTGAATGACCTGAGACGTACCTCCCTGGACTACATGAAAAGAGACATAGAGGAGCTCTCTGATTATGTAGCCCAGGCTGGTATGACCCTAACCCTGAGCAGCATCTTGCCCTCACCAAGAATGATGCCACAATACAAAGACAAGATGATCAGCTTTAATAATTGGCTCAAGTACTGGTGTCATTCTAAGGGGATCCAATGTCTGTCTGCCTGGGATGACATGTTGGACAAGCCACGCTGCTTCACAAGGGACGGCTTGCACCTGTCACCACTGGGCTTCCGGATATTGGCCAAGACTCTTGCCACCCCCATAGTGCCTTTTTTAGGCAACGCTCAAAAGACAAACCCACCTCCTTAGAAAACAAAAATGGAAAAAAAATAACGGTAATGCTGCTCAACACCAGAAGTCTAAATCTCAAGATGCAGGCACTCGATGCACTCCTCAGTATGGAGAACATCGACGTCTGTGCAGTAACTGAAACCTGGTTCAAGGCTCCTGAGAGCACCCCAACGCTACCAGGCTATACCTCATATCATGCTTTTTGGCCCCAAAACCCGGACCGAACCACAAAGGGAGGGGGAGTGTCCATATTCATCAAGGACACCCACACCTCTAGGTTAGTAGCAACACTTGAAGTATCAGAGACCATACAGGTGCAACTAACCATAGGCAAAGCTGCTATACAACTGGTAGTATGTTACAGACCACCCTCCCAATCTCAGGAACCCCACTCAGCCTTCCTGAAGACATTGGAGGATATGAATGTATCACAAAATACCATCATACTGGGAGACTTCAACTACCCAAACATAGATTGGGTACATTATTCTAGCCCTAACACCCTATCCCAAAGGTTCCTGGAATTCATAAATTCAAATGCACTGGAACAACTAGTCACCTCTCCCACTAGGGGGATAACATACTAGACCTGATCATCACAAACATGGGGACAAAATGCTCCACACCGGAGGTATACCCCTCACTAGTGAGATCTGACTACAAACTAATCATCCTGGATATACATATCCCACCTCCACCCCCAGCACAAAAGACCACAGTGAAAAACTTCTCAAAAGCAGACTTCACTCTTCTTAAGACTGAGATGGTATCCTTTAAGCCCACTGGGCCAGTGGATACCACATCCCACAATGCCAAATCCTTCACAAATGTTTTCTATGGACATCTCCAAGAATGCATGGATCATGCAATCCCAAATAAATCCAAGTCCCTCTCCACCAAAGGCAAGCATCCTGTCTGGTGGACCTCAGCCATTAACAAATTGTATAACAAAAGAAGGAAGCTACTGCACGACAGAGCAAAATCCCATAAAGGGAAGACATCTCTGATCAACATTAGCAGAAAACTACATTCTCTCATAAAAACATCCAAGGCCAACTTTGAGAGAAAAATCGCTAAGGACACTAAAGATAACCACAAAGCCTTCTTCAGCTATGTTAGAAACCTGGGCAGAAACCCTCAGATATGCTCAGAGTTAGTTCACAACAACAAAAAATACACTGAACCCACAGATATTGCCAACATTCTGGCTGACAGGTTCAGTGCAAATTTCTCCCCTCCCTCACCCCCAAAAGAAGAAATACTTATCCCAGCTGAATGTAATCTCCCTGTCATCTCAGATGTCCAAGTGAGAACCGCCTTCAACAAAGCTAAAAACACAGCATCAATGGGACCTGACAGTATCCCAGGTTGCGTGCTACGTGAACTCCAAGAGGAGCTAAACCCGCACATAAAAATGCTATTTAACCTTAGCCTTACTACAGGATATGTACCTGAACACTGGCGTACAGCAACAGTGGTCCCACTCCACAAAGGGGGTACCTCTACAGACCCTGGGAACTACTGCCCCATAAGCTTAACCAGCCTGGTCTGCAAAGCTATGGAAAGAATCATTATGGAACTCATAAACAGAGACATAGGGGACCTACAGACACTTGACCCCACCCAGTTTGGCTTTGTAAAGGGCAGATCTTGCCTTTTGAACCTGGTTGACTTTTTCAAAACAGTCACTAGAGCCATTGATGAGGGCAAAGCAGTCCATACAGCCTACCTGGACTTGGCTAAGGCCTTCGACACAATACCCCACTCAGGCATCATAGATAAGCTCACCAGCTTAAATGTAAACCCTTATGTCACTAGATGGGTTGCAAACTGGCTAAAGGACAGAACCCATAAAGTTAAAATCGCTGGAACAATGTCAGACTCAAAGCCAGTCACAAGTGGTGTCCCACAGGGATCTGTCCTGGGACCCCTCTTGTTCGGCATTTATTTCTCAGATGTTAAAGCAAACATGGGAGGGTTGTGGCTGACAAAGTTCGCAGATGACTGCAAACTAGGTGCCATAGTCGATACACCACTGGACACATACATCCTACAAAAAGGCCTCACAGAAACGGACAACTGGTGCAGGAGTCATGGCCTTAAGCTAAATGCCAAAAAATGTATAGTCATCCCCTTTGGGAAAAACAAAGTACCCCCAAATTATCACATAGACAGCAACCCACTGAGTACGGAAAAAGTAATCAGAGACCTAGGGACCCAAGTCGACAGCGACCTCTCATTTGACACCCACGTTGCCAAAGTGGTTAGAAAAACATTCTACCTTGCACACCTCATCATGAAGGGATTCACATCCAGATTCAAGGATGTCATTGCACCCCTATACTCCTCCCTCATCAGAACCATGATTGAGTACAATGCCCCATTTGGTATGTACCTCACCCGGCATTTGCAACAGCTGGAGAGACCACAAAAGTACCTCACCAAGAGGATCAATGGTCTCCAACATATATCATATTCTGCCAGACTAAAGAAACTCCAGCTCTATTCAGTAGCATACCGCCTGCTCAGAGGTGATCTCTGCCTGACGTACAAGGCCATGTCCAATCAGGATCTGATGGACATGCTCCACCTCAAAAAATCCAAATCCATCAGAACCACGAGAGCTAAAGACTTAAACCTCGGCACAAGTATGAATAGGACATGCTGGAGGGATAGATTCATAACCCAGAGGCTTCCCATGCTTTGGAACAGGATCCCAGTTCATGTTAGGCAGAGCCCCCCTCACTGACTCTCTTCAAGAGAAAACTTGATGAGTGGATGGGAGATCGTAAGTTTACCCCAGGGGTCACATCTGTGTCACTGCTAGACAGGGACACAGTAAACTAATTCTATTATATAAGGGGGCCTTCATTGTGTCACTACTAGACGGAGGCACAGTATTCTAAATCTATTCTGTGCATTTTTGTGCATTTTTGTACCATTTCATGGAGTGGCGAAAGCCACATCACTATGGCTAGGCTTACAAATGCCCCAGGGCAGATAGCCTAGTACTAAACTATGAAACTATGAAACTAAGAGGGAAGCTTCTAAAAACATCTTAATCTTTCTATGGGTAATATTTATTTCATTTACTGAAACTACTTCATACAATTCAGTATCATGTAAAATTTCAGCAATAGAATTATTATAATCAGTCTTATTCATTAATACCATTCCCCTTCCCTTATCAGGCTTCATAACCACCTGGATATTGATACCTGATATACTACCGCCGCATAGCGATTCTATCTCCACTCTCCAAAATACTAGAGAAGATGCATTCACACTCAAATCTCAGACTACCTCCTTACTAACAATCACCTTTCTAATAATCAACATGGTTTGTGACCAAACCATAGCACCACCACTGCCTTACTCTATTTTACTAACACAATCCTTCACCATAAAAACAATGGCCATCTCTCCTCTGCTACTTTCCTAGATCTATCTAAAGCATTTGACATGGTCCCACACAAACAACTCATCTCTGTTCTCAATAACCTATCCTTCTCTCAGTCAGTCACCAACTAGTTTCAGCATTACTTGTCTGACCGCCAGCAATTCATTGTATGGCAAAATGGCATATCTAACCAACTACTTGTCTCTATTGGTGTTCCCCAAGGATCCATCCTTGGACCCCTACTCTACTCTATTTTCACCAGTAATCTAGCCTCTGACACCAAACATGGCATACTCATGCAATATGCAGATGACTCAACCATCATCTGCTCAGCCCAGTCCCTACCCGAACTGCAAAGGGTCACACAGAATGCCTTTTCCTCTGTTGAAACTTGGCTATCTGATGTCTGGTTAATACTCAACCCAAAGAAAACTAAACTCCTCATCTTCCAGCCCACCAAACATACTCAAAACAACTCACACTTTAACATAACAGCAAAAGACAACACCACTATCCACCCAACAGATCACACCAAATTACTAGGAGTTGAAATAGACAACAATCTCAAATTTGACATTTACATATCCATGACCATAAAAAAGTCCACAACAAACTAGCAGCCTTATACAGAAATAAGCAACTCCTCACCAAAGCAGCTAGGATTTCAGTTGCAAATTCACACCTTATCTCCACCCTACTTTATGCCTCTCCAATGTATACCAACTTAAGGCAATGTGATCTAAATAAACTCGAGACCTGCTACAACAAAATTGCCAAATTCACCACTGGGGCATCCTACCACAGTCACCACTGTCTCTCACTTACTGAACTAGGTTGTCTAGAACTCCCTCACCTCCATCAATGGTATCAACTCACACTCGCCCCCAAACTATTAAACCATCCACTAAAGGTCCCATCCCTCCAGAATCTACTCCAGCCCTATCTCACCACCAGACCACCAAGATCCAGCAACAAAAATCAATTACAGGTTACTAGAGCCAATAACACTGCTGGAGAAGCACTATTCTCCAGCATTATAGCCAAATTATGGAACACCCCCCCCCAAAATAACCTCTGTACCATTATGCACCCACTTCAAAGCTTTACTTAAAGTGCACCTAAAAACATGCTGGCTATGCCATTGTAACACTCCCCTCTAACTTCTCCCACTCGATCTACCCTCTACCTCTCTTCCACCCCACAAACTACCTTTGATTACAGCAAGCTCTGATACTTCCATGCCTATCTACTTATTACATGGCAGTACCTTCTTATTGTAACAATTAATATCTGCTATGACTTTCTGGATATAACAGATGCTAGTTATCTACTGAATGTACAACGTTCTTCATCTGTAACTATGTTTGTAATATTTTAATTGCTAAGATTCTTCATCTGTAACTATGCCTGTAATATTTTAATTTGTGGAGCTTTTCTCCCTGGGCCTTCGCTGAAAATGGACTTGCATCCAGTCGGACTTTCCTGGTCAACAAATGTAAATAAATAATATTGCTATCTTGTCTTAACTCGTTACAAAATGTTGTCTCATCTTTGGTAAGATTAAAGCATTTTTTGTTATATGAATTATATAACCTATAAATCTCTTGAGTACAAATTTTCTCAAAGCCTGCAATTGTAGGGTGGATGGGTAGATTAAAAACACTTTTTAACCTGCATTCATTATTTCCCATACCCTTTCTCATAGTCTGTTTAAACAATACCCTAAAGTTAAGTTTCTTAGTGAATAATTTTAATTCAGTTAAAATTTTACTCACATCACATTTCCCACTAGGTACAAACTTTAGGCCTTTTTGTAATAATGAAAAGTGACTTAATTGAACTATTAATTCTTTATAGTTAAAAATGCTAAAGCCCTTATGGCTCAACATTTTACCATCAAAAGCTACAATAGCATTATTATTCTCACTTAATAATCATTGTAGCTGTTCTTCCTCCAATAATGTTTCACTCCCTGATGGAATTGAGCCCTTATTCCCTTGAGGTTTGGGTAAAATATATTTTGTTGCTGTGTTTTATTACCCAACCTCTCGGATCTCCTAAGGGGAGGATACTCATTATCATACCCTTCTTTAGCTTTTCTATTATAAGTGGTAATATGTGGAGTAGAGGGTTTTTGTCTATATGAATTCCTAGGAGTAGAATTACCAACTGCTCCACCTTCCAATTCACCCACTTTGTTGAAATTTGGACCCCCATATCATTGGTAATAAGTCTTTGGAAGAGGGTAGGCTGAGTTATTTAAATATTCCTCTTTGTCTCTACATATTGTTTTCTGTTTCCTAAACATATTAAATTTAATTTGTTCTTCTACCTTATCAAAAATAGAAGTAAATTGAGTCTCAAATATATGAAAGGAAACCTCATTATATAATACATTTTTAAGTCATTAATGTCCTTGAAAAGTTCATCAGTATGATTGTTGTTAATTCTAATGACAAATTGCGTTAGTTCAATGCCATGTCTGTCGAATATACACAACAATTCTTCAAGTTATTTTTGACCCTTCAAAATCCCATTAGGGAATTTAAACATATGCAGACCCTTAGGGACCCTTTTTTGCTTGATAGATTCTGTAAGAAATTCATTATCGCATTGAAGGGAGTGTACCTTACTCAGCTTTTTTTCAAAAGAATGTAAATGCTCTTGCCAGTTATTAATATTAGAGTCCGTTGTTCAAAAAGTCACATTTTCAGATGACAAGGTGAAAAATTTCTTGAACCAAGAATTTAAACGTGTAGAATAATCCTCTATATTTCTCTCCTGTTGCCCACAAGGAATGGAATCATTATCCGCTATTAAGTTAGTTCCAATTCTTAAAATGCCTCCCTTACATTTAACCACTCCATTGTTCACTTCCGGAATAATGTTACTAGTCTGTTGGGAGCCTACCACAAAGGCCTCTGGGAATTGTAGTTTATCAAGTGAATCATGGATTTGTGATACTTGTCGAGAAAGTATTAAAACCATTTGGGAAAGGTTGTTCTCCATGGTAGAATTAGAAAGTCCATCAGTCTCTCGCTACAAAGAGTTCCCATGATTGACAAAAGAGGAACTCACTGCTGAGATTTCTGCCATATTAGCTGGCTACTGAATGTGGCTGTACCCAAAGTCTTAAAGGTGCCAAGTAACTCTCCAAGATCCTGTTACTTCCCATGCTCAAAACTGAGTGAATGCAAGACAACACTGTGTACCACAACCATTACAATAACACCACTATTGAAAGACACAGCAGAAACTGGAGGCAAAAAAAACACTGCTGAAACCAAATCTTGCAGCTGGCCACGGTGTAGAAAATCAAAACTGAAATGGTACCTTCAATTCCAAAGTATTTTATTAAGCAATTTGGTCGTGGTAACAGGACACCAAGGATAGATGCAAGCACATAAATATCAAAGAGATGCTTGCACTTATCAAGGCACTCAACACTATTTGCAGACTAGCCATGTTAGCTTGGGATATAGCTTCACAGCACAATCTTGTTCTACAAGCATTCTACATTTTGTCAGAGCAAAATTGTGTGGCAGACAAACTTAGCAGGACCAGGGTAGACCCTCATGAATGGAAACTAGATCAGGTGATCTTCAAAAATGTAATCCCTAGTTCATAGCTAATTACTAGGCTATCTGCCTTAATGGGCCATTCTATGCCTAGCCAATTTCCCTGTCAAAGGTAAGAATCAAACACTGTACCTTGCATCTGTGAGTCAAACATCTTAACCATTATATCAGCCCCCAACCCCTAAGAATCACATTTCTGTCTCTCTGCAGTGGCATCAAGATGAGTGTCTAAATGTACAGACTTCTTGCACTGGCCAGGAATCAAATCCACTTCAACTGCTTGAACTGTAGCTATGCTCACCATTATACCACCAATGCTACTCCAAACATGGGTAGTTCCTCAAGTAGACCTATTTGCTTCCTCTCTGAACAGTCAGTTGGCAAGATTTTGTTCAAGAACTCTATGCAAGAATTCTTGGAAGACAGATGCCTTTCCTTTCCCTTGTATAGAAATGTTCCTGTATGCTTATCCACCCTTTCCACTAATATCCAGTGTACATCTGAAGATTCCAAAGGAATCCCCCCAACATCACTGTGATGACACCCTTCTGGTCCAGGCAATCATAGTTCTCACTTCTTTAGGAAATGGCCAATGGCAATTACCACAAGCTTCATCTCAGGCTGGATCTACTTACACAGGAATAAGGGTGTTTGATACACTTCTGACCCCAATCAACTTCAGTTGACTGCTTGGATGATAGGATCATAATTTCCTTTAGGGACATGTTTACTGAGGATGTGCCGTAGGTGCTAATGGTGGCAAAAAAGCCTGCTGTTAAAAAACGATATATTAGTAAATGGAAAAAGTTGACTAGTTGTTGCCAACAACATAACCAGCATCCATTTAGGACTAGTTGTTTTCTGTTTTTTTTTTTTTTTTTTTTTTCAATATTTATGTGAATTACTATCCTATTACGTTTCCTCTATCAAGGTTCATTTATCAGCTATTTCAGCATGTCTGCCCATGGATCATTTTGAATAAGAGGCATCTAAGAAAACTAATGGCCCCTCCTCAGGATCTTAACGTGCTCCACTTGAACCAGCTAATTTGGCCGACAGAGATTCTTAACATGGAAAGCAGTTTTACTAATTGCACTGACTTCTCCAAGCAGGGCATCTGAGTTGTAAGCTCTTGTGGTGAGTCAGCCCTGTCTCATGTTCTACAGGGAAAGGATTTATTTTCCTTCTTTTTTTGCCTGTTATCTGAATTTATTTTAACCCAAACTATCCGTCTCCACATTTTATTTCCCGAACATAAAAATGAGGGAGAGGGGATACTCTATATCTTGGATGTTCACAGACAGCGCGGCTACTGTCTTCACAAAGCTAAGTTTTTCAGATTTTCAGATCAGTTGTTTACTTCTTGTGAAGGTAGGAAGAAAGGACAACCTGTGTCAAAACAAACTATTTACAAATGGTTGTCTGAGGCTATTACCTTTTGCTATACTCACCAGAACAAAACTATACCAGGCACAAGGCCTTGGCTTCATCCATGGCTTTTTGAAAAGGAATGGCTTCTACAAGTATTCTAGAAGCTACAACTTGGTCATCTGTACTACTTTTACAAAGCACTATAAGCTTGATTTGTTCTCTAGGTCTAGTTCAGGCCACATAGAACCATTCTCCAGGGGCTACTGGATGCTTCTCCTTCCACCTCCCAAATGTAGTTAGCTAGGGTATACTACAAATAAAGCTAAGGTTACAGCAGTAGTTTTCAGTATGTCAAACATTGTACAGTTGCGCAAGTAAACTTATAACATAAGGTATTCAAATGATCACTGCTGCAGTAGCTGCTCCCTCCCTCTATCTCCCTTGTTTTTTTTTTTTTAACTGGCCAGCTGTTCCTACCTAGACAGGATATAAGCCATATAGCTAATTGTACTGCAGCAGTGATCATTCAAACATCTACTGATACGATAAGTTTACTTACACAACTGTACTATGTTTGACATAATACAGACAGAAGGAGGAGAAAAAGTGAGAGTAGGAGCAGCAACATTTCAAATGATAAAATTAGGAACCCTTTTTGTTTAGTTGATTATTCAATAGGTCTGACTCATATGAAGGGCATACATGACTACATGTCATAAGGTAGGGGAGTATTTGACATGAGGCTAGCTAGGCTGCTACTTCTCTGTTATTTTTTTCACAGAGGGTTAGAGATGAGGCAGGGGCAGTAATATACTTAGGGTGGGGTGAGAGGGGGGGCAACTGCCTCAGGTGAAAAGTGTTAGGGGCACAGTCAGCCGATCCCAATATTGAATGCAATACTGGCTTTTAAAAGCAGGCACTGCACTTGCAGTTAAACCTGAGAACTGTAGCACTGAGTATTTTGTGTGTGGTCTGAACTGTAGCATCTGCTTGCTAAATTATAGCGGTTTGTTACAATTTAAAAGTTAGAAAAAACATTCTAACTAAAAGCTGAGTGATGTAGTGCACTGAGCAAGTGGGGTATAAACTTTTTTTTTGCTCTTTACCTGAAGAGCTGAGGGGGGTAGGACATTGGTTCATGATACCGGCTCAGGGTGCTGGCTGAGCCAGTTATGTTTCTGGGCAGGGGAACTGATGTTGTAAGGCAAATCCAAGCACTGTGCTCACAGTATTTCTTTCTGCTGAGGGCATGTGTTTCTGATAGGTATATACTCATGGATTGTTTTTTTTTTGGTTGTTTTTTTATTTTTGGATATTATACAAACCATTAAGCTAAAGTACAATTTTAGTAAATGTAAATATAGTAGAAGCAAATCTGACTATTTAGTTCCCTTTGTTCTTGCAAATGTTGTGTGACTTTTTGGTGGTTTATCAGAAGTGTGATTTTTAACTGATGCATCTCCAGAAATGTTTTGGGGTTTCTTCAGTACACTGACTATATTTGATCTTTCACAATAAACTTTTGTAATAAAATATTACTAAACCAGAACTGGATATCTAGTAAGGCTCCCTCCTGAAATGTCGGTATGATGGATCAAACAAAAAATCACTAAAAATACAGGAAAAGTGTGAATTTCCTAGTTTATATAGACCAACTCAGAAATCACTATACCTCAGATAAAGGGGAATATTCTGAGAAATGGACATCTAAAACCTGTTATATGTAAGGGCTCTCTAATGTGGGTCCCAACATTTCACTTGGTTATTGCCAAATAATCTGAACTGCATCAGAACTCTCACCAGTTCATCCTGTTGGATGACCTTCTGCAATACGACATCATATTTATATTGACTTCATGATTACACTTTGTTGACTCAATATTCCTAATAACAATAGACGTGCAAAATGGCATGAAATTATCTAAAAGGAGTGAATGGTATCTGCAAAGACAATATAAGCACTAAGGGCAATGTTTACAAACAATCCTTTGCCTTTGCAAATCATTAGCAGTAATGGCCCACTTGTTGTGTCTTTCGGCTTTTCCCGGTTAGGGGGTCACCACAGTGGAACTCCAGTCTGCTAGTGATTGGTAGTGGATTTTTACGTGCTGAGTTACCAGCCCTGACTCACAACCTTCAATGAAGGTACGCCCATTCACGCATGTCTCCACGCAGAAGACGCTCTAGCTGAGAATCGAACTGGACGCGTCTTACTGTGAGGCAACAACGCTACCGCAGCACCACCACCATGGTCTGCTCACATGAAAAGATTTAGCAGCAAAATAAATGCTTCAGACATGCATCTCTCCACCCTGGGTTGTCTGACAAATCTGTGCAAACATTCAAGAAGGCACTAAATCCCTAAGCCCCAGTGATAAACTATTCACATCATTGGTCATTTCCTTTTTTTTAATGTGATGCCACATGTGCGACCATGAATACTAGGCCAGGGATGTTATTACTGGAGAGAATGTATTATGCTACAGACTAGGTATCATGAAACTCGCTGTATGAAGATGAGTTAGTAATTAAGAAGTACTCAGCAGCCAGACGATCTTAAACTAGGGGATGCACCAATATTTTTAAAGAAACACCTAATGAATAAGGTAATACCATGGAAGTGAGAACTACCTGCCACCAAACCATTGATAAGATAGGTGATATCCATCCTGTTATGTGCATGACAGGTGACTGTAACTTTGACTCAAGATGGGCTTACCCACATTCAGATGAGTTATAAAATTTCAGTTTATTTTTCCAAAGACATGTTCTGAAAACATAGATCAAAGAATATTGAAAATCAGAAATAAAATGCTTGCAGATTTTCTTTCTTCCTACACACACACACACACACACACACACACACACACACACACACACACCAACTGCACTGGGGAAAAAGGCAATACCCAAAGGATTGCATAATCCAATACACTATTGTTAAACACACCACAACATTAAACTTTAAAAACAGCAAGATTGCAAAAGCCTCAATAAACAGGGAGCATGCCACCCAAAATAGATATTTGACCAGATCTTTAAATGGGGAAGTATGAATGACCAAGAACATTTTAAGAGAGAAAGGACTAGCCATTCTCAGTCCTAAAAAAGGATTACAGATGTTTAAGCAGAGAGGTATGAGTGATCACATTCCTTTCCAGTAGCAGATTAAATGTAACCTGGACCCTGGATTACTGTCAAACATTCCCCCACACACACACACACACACACACACACACTTGTTTTAGGATGATGCCTAAGTAGATTCACTTACCTTATTACTTAAAATGTATATTTCCCTACCAGATTGTTTTAAATTATATTTGTTGTAACACTTATTTGCTTGTTTGTGTTTTAAATTTGTAGCCTTAGACATGTCTCTAGCAAAACGTGAAACAGAGTGTACTAACCACCAATAACTAAATTAAACATTTTACAACATTTCAACCATATGAGACCACTCAAACAGCTGCCATTATAACATACCACTATCTGTATTAATTAATTACAGCTACTTTATTGACTGTGTATATAACACATCTAAGTGTAATGAAAGTCTATGCAAAATATTCCAATTTACTTTGCACAAACTCACTAGTCCTACAAAGACAGACTAGTGACTCTTGAGCATTATCAACTTAGCAAGATCGGTCATTTTCATCCGCAGACAGTCCTTATTCCCAGTAATTATAGCCACATTGCTGACTATAAAAAACTCAGATGACAGAGCATGGTTAAAAATTAAAATAATAACAAGAACAGTGAAAAAAAAACATATTTCAAATATGCTTCGCATAAACACACACTATCCACAATAAAGTGTTCCATCTTATTTCATAAAATATACACCAGTCCCGGAAATCCAGATTGAATACTGTTTAAAATGAGTAAAAGACAACTATATAACGTGTATTCATCCACAGACAGCCTCCACCCCACTCAGGAGTTATAGCCATTTAGAAAGCAAAAAAAAAAAATGGAACCAGGCTGACCACAAGGGTAGAAATAGCATACAAAACTCTTTATTCCATGCTTTCATCAGAGACTTCCATTTTTTTTTTGCTATGTTGGTTGATGGTTTTGCTGGATATATGGATTTTCATAGTTAGTTATAGCCACTTGCTTACTGTGTACACATCTTATTTCATGAGGAAATACATTATATGTACTGTGCTGGTAACAATGGATACACTACATGAAATTTTGTAAAACTGACAAGCATCACACCATAAGACCTAGCAATGTGTAGCACAGTTTAAACAGAATAAATATATAAGAAGAAATGTTAATCACTTGACAGCATGTGCTAAGTTAATATAGACAAACTCTGCAGAAACAAAAGTCATCTTCATATTTCCACATTAAAGAGAACTGTTGGCAATGCAGATGTTCCAGTTGTCATGCATCTTGTATTTTAGTCCTTCATCCACAAATGTAGTGCTTGCTGCCTTTGAAGAATAAATGGCCTATGTTGCATTAAAATGGTGCTGATATTGTCATAACATTTCCAGAGAGGTATGAGTGATCTCATTCATTTCCAGTGGCAGATTAAGTGTAGCTTGGAACAGGGAATGGTTGGTAAAAAGAGCCACAGAGCAACATGCTTTTAACTTAAATGTAGAATCATTTGCAATCTGATCTTGGAAAGGAGATTGCATCAAAGTCGTATGCAGCGATAACTGCATAACAGATGCTGAACATCAGTCAGTTCTGGACAGCATTTCAAATAATGCAAGCTATACTGACCTGACATATGTGAATCACTTCCCATTTACTGGAGGCTGTAAAATAAAATATATTGCTAAAATGCAACATGTTTGGATTATATAACACAATCCAGGCTTATCAACGAATGTATTCATTCTTCACAGCAATTAATAATGCCAAGTAATGA